>NC_074723.1:32350042-32650042 GCF_947242115.1 Biomphalaria glabrata
AAATAGACAAGATCAGATTTGCAAAAGGCTTCAGATCTTACCTCATTGAGAGGAATGTTTACAATGGTTGACTGTCTAGGCCTGAACCTTCTATCCACCCTTTCATAAACATCTGCTCTGTGGAACAGTGTGATGCCATTGCCCTGGAAACAAAACAATAGATGTAAACAGACAATATTTTCTTCTTGTCTATGTTTGGAAGAAATGACATAACCTAGTATACACCCTATATTTTCTAATACACAAATGTCAAAAAGCTGTTTAAATTGTATAGGACAAGTAAGAGAAAAAAAATAAAGCCCTAGCAAACAATGGAATGATTACAATAAAATGATGTAGTGAGATTTAATTTACCTTGAATACAATACCCAATAGAAAGAATGATAGTTGGTTTGACTACAATTAAATGAAGTGATTAATTGTATAAAGAAAACAGCATACATTTACGTAGAAGACAAAATAGCTGACTTTATAGGTTATTCCCTTTTAATATTTCCTATTTCTATCTATTTCTGATAGTTAATCGAAAGTTCCAATAAGCTTCCAGTGTGTGTTTATTTACATGTTTTCATTGGTCAAAATTCAACTTGATAAATATTGCACTTGATGAATAACTCTCAAAATAACCCCATTTCTACCTCTGTTTCATAATTCATTAAATGGATTTTATAGTAACCTGGGGTATCACAGAGTGAAGCAAAACTAGTATTAAAAAATGTAATCACAAGCATGAAAGAGAGAGAGAGAGACCAATAGGAAAAAAAATGGTAGGAATATGAAAAGAAAAAAAAACCAGAAGAGAATGTCAATGTGTAGTGAAAGCTAACTTACAATTAAAATAATGTCTGGATCATTGGTAGGATTCTCAAAGCCATCCACCTCATAGTAAACTTGGTAGCTTAGTGTTCCTCCATAGCTGTTCAACTGGTAAAGAGAAACTAAACGTTTAATACTCATGTAAGTAGCATAGCATGTTAAAAAAGAATGTTTAAAAATAATGTAAGTAGCATGGCATGTTAAAAAGACTAGGGTAACACATGTATATAGAGCATAATTAACTTCTCCTTTGTAGAAACATCTGTATTTATAAGATAAAATGAAGGGGAAAAGTCAACAAGAGATATGATTTGTATGTACTTGGTAGAAAGACACTCACCTGTTTCTTAAGGAACTGATGAGGCAAGGACCAATACCAGCTTCCTGTTCTTAAAATTGAGTTAAAATCTTTGACTTCAAACTGTCTGGATGTGGGAATGTACTGAACGATGCCAGGCTCTGCAGCTTCTAGATTCTGGCGTCTCACTAGATTCACTTGACTACCCATAGTTATCTAATAAACACAAAATTTAAATTTCTAATTAGAAAAGTCTTCTCAAGATTGTTCTTAATTTTTCAACTTAAGGGAATGTCAAAGCAACAGTTGAGCTGTTGAGCCAAATGTCTCATGTTTATATTGAGTGAGGATTATAGGGAATTACAAATATTATATCATATAGCTCAGAAGACAATGAATGCGCCCAGATGAGCCACTGGTTTTAGTTTCTTCTTGAGATGGGCCAGAATTTGGTGTGACTAAACAAACCAATTTTTTTTCTTTACAGCGTTTTAAAAACTTCTTTAAAGACTTCTAGTTTTTCCATAAATTTTTTGGTAGTAGAATCTTACAAAAAGAATTGTTACACAACATGATGCTTCCCTAAATAAAAAGCTAAATGAGAGATAGAGAGACCACTTCAGAAACTTTATTTAATAGCTACGAAAGTTTGAAGGACCTGGTGACCATGTGATAAAGCTCTAAACTTTCTGATACATTATTTGAGGTTTAGGACTTGTACTAATTTCAATATTGATACACCCTGAATCCATCCAAAATGTAAAGTCAATTCTGTATGGTTTGGATATTTGATGAGCTTTGAAAATAAATTCAATCTCTAGACTTTTAGCAGCATGAAAATTATGTCCATTACCAAAATAAAGGAGAGAATTTAAAAAAAAAGCCATTGGTCATTGATATTAAGAAAAAAAAAAAAGAGCTGAAAAGATTTTACATTGTGCTAAACAAAAATAATCTTAAAAAGCAAAAAGAAACTATTATCTAGGAATTTGGTCTGGCTTATGTGAGATTTGTTATAGTAAGTTAATAGCTTACTTTGAGAAAAAAAATCAAATTGTTTGAATGGTTTGTGTTGATATCGTGTTGCTTTTATATTCACACAAATGTAAAGGCTCACAATGTATTTTTAAAAATTCTAGTATAACTATATGAGGTATTTACAAATCAGGGTCTATTCAGGTATAGGCTTTTGAAAGTACAGCTGGAGAGAAAAGGTACAGTTGAAGGCTAGACATCAGCTCAGTTTCTTTCAAAATTATGTCTGGATGTAAGGGAAGTTGTTTATAGTTCGCAGATCTTGGTCACAAAGTCATAAAAAGAACCTGAAAAGTAAGTTTGGTACCTAACTGCATAATGCAGCTACTTCTAGTACTGACAATGTTTTCATTACCTGAGATATCTGCAGGCTATTGCTATAACATGATTGGGTCTAGGTCTGCATAACGCAGCTACTTCTAGTTCTGACAATGTTTTCATTACCTGAGATATCTGCAGGCTATTGCTGTAACATGATTGGGTCTAGGTCTGCATAACGCAGCTACTTCTAGTTCTGACAATGTTTTCATTACCTGAGATATCTGAAGGCTATTGCTGTAACATGATTGGGTCTAGGTCTGCATAACGCAGCTACTTCTAGTACTGACAATGTTTTCATTACCTGAGATATCTGCAGGCTACTGCTATAACATGATTGGGTCTAGGTCTGCATAACGCAGCTACTTCTAGTACTGACAATGTTTTCATTACCTGAGATATCTGCAGGCTATTGCTGTAACATGATTGGGTCTAGGTCTGCATAACGCAGCTACTTCTAGTTCTGACAATGTTTTCATTACCTGAGATATCTGCAGGCTACTGCTATAACATGATTGGGTCTAGGTCTGCATAACGCAGCTACTTCTAGTTCTGACAATGTTTTCATTACCTGAGATATCTGCAGGCTACTGCTATAACATGATTGGGTCTAGGTCTGCATAACGCAGCTACTTCTGGTTCTGACAATGTTTTCATTACCTGAGATATCTGCAGGCTACTGCTGTAACAAGACTGGGTCTGGCCAAAGCAGAAACATTTTACACACTGGTTTTCAGTGTAAGCCTCACTGTTGAAAGTAGAATCCCTGCACACACCTGTACGACCTGTGGACCAGAAAAAGCATCTGTTTTTAAAACACTAATTAAATCAATTTTTAGATTCTCTAAAATCTTGTTTTCTTTCTAGCCTTTAATAATTAAATTTTGATGAATCAGGAAGAGTGCAGAACTTCATTTGGCTACATCAACAGCTTTTACCAGCTCTGAACATGTATTGTATTATAAAAATCTTCATTTCTGTCACTTTAATCTTATTATTCTGTAACCAATGTATGTTTAAATTTAATTGTAAGACAAATTTCGTAATAGATAAAGATTATTTTATCATTGTTATTAGAAAAATTAATTAACAGTTACCAATATTTTTTGATTTGGTTTATGAACCAATATTGCACTACAGTTTTTAAAAAAAAATCATTGTTAATATTTTCCTTTGTAACCAAAAAATTGTCTTGTATTTTTTTAACAGTTTTAACAAATTTTAAGAAAGAGCCTTACGTCTGACAATAATGTTGGCATCTGGAATGGCAAAAATACTTCCTCTGTTATTTACAGCCTCACAGGTGTAAGCACCTGCGTCCTGTGGTATAGCATTGCGAATGGTGAGATTTCCGTAGCCATTTTCACTTGTGACAGTTACCCTGGTACCATTGGGAATATTGCCCCAATTCAGACGCCACACAATAAGAGGTGTAGGCACACCAATGGCCTCGCAGATAATGGTAAAGGTTCCATTGATCTCCACAGTAATTTCAGGCAAAGGTGGGGTGATGATGGTTGGCTTGGCTGTGAGGAACAAAGAAAACCTAGAATAAATTTGTCAGTTTATTTTCGAGCTAAGAAAATAGAAGAGTGACTGAGGAAGTTGACATTTAGAGCCTAACTACAAACTCTATGTATGTATATTTACAGTTTGAATTTTAAGATGTGGTTAACATCCAAAGACATATTCTGAAGCAATTAAATACAATTACAAAGAAAAAGAAAGTCAAGTGATACGGAGAAACGTGGGGCGACATATGGAATCTAAAAAGAAAAGTAAGAAACTAAAAAGCTACTAATTGAAATAATTTTCAAATAAATAGAGAAAACAAAATGGATTCTATTTTTAAAATTTCAACATTACCAGCATACAATTTCTTTTTGCTAAATTGGAAGAGCTTAACAATGTGATTCAGCAGATTTTTCCCAACCAAGCATATGAAGTAGCCAATGGTAACTTACAGCAGCCAACTTCATCAGATCTGTCCAGACAATCAGTTTCACCATCACACTGATAGCCAAGTGGAATGCATTGGTCCCTGCTGGCACACTGGAACTCACTGGCTCTGCAATCACTGCCAGGTTTTTCAATTTCTGCTCAAAGTTTAAAACAAAAGATTAAGAGCATTTACCATTCAAAATGTTATATTATAAAATTATTGTGATCTAGACCATAACAAAATTTTTTTTAGCAGAAAATCTAAATCTCAAAGTTGTATTAAAATTGTAACTTTGCTATTACAAGTTGCTACAAAATTTTATCTATTATTTTTTGTTATAGTAAGTCAATATTCGCAAATAATTCCTAACCAATTTAATGATAATTGACTTTACTTTATATAAACTAGGCAATGCCAAATTGTTTAGAATGTACATAAATGTATATATATAAATATATGCTGTAATAAGATTTTTTTTTTATTGGTGGGGATTTACAAAAACATGTTAAAGATAATGTTTCATTGAAAGAGTTGTATTTAAAAAAAAAATAAAAATATATTTGTGAAACCAGCTCTAAGAACATCAACATAAAAATGTACTAACCACAGTTCCTCTCATCACTCCTGTCACCACAGTCATTGTCACCGTCACAACGCCAGATCTTCATGGCACATTTGCCATTGTCACACCTGAACTCATTGGGCTCACAGGGAAGATGGTCACGAGCTGAAAGTGCAAGAGACACCACACTTAGAAGAGAAACAAGTCCTATGTTCTTAAGTTTTATCAGAATATCTCATTAGACTTTTATGAGCTATGCAAAGTATTATCAGAATGTCTCATTAGACTTTTATGAGCTAAGCAAATGTTTCTTTAGACTTCTATGAGCTATGCAAAGTTTAATCAGAATGTCTCAGACTTTTATGAGCTAAGCAAATGTTTCTTTAGACTTCTATGAGCTATGCAAAGTTTAATCAGAATGTCTCAGACTTTTATGAGCTAAGCAAATGTTTCTTTAGACTTCTATGAGCTATGCAAAGTTTAATCAGAATGTCTCATTAGACTTTTATGAGCTATGCAAATGTTTCTTTTATTATGAGCTAAGCAAAGTTTTATCAGAATATCTCATTAGACTTTTATGAGCTATACAACTGTTTCTTTAGACTATTATGAGCTCAGCAAAGTTTTATCAGAATATGTCATTAGACTTCTATGAGCTAAGCAAAGTTTTATTGGATTGTTTCAAAAAAAAATACGACATAGTGTGAATGTTTCTAACGCAGCTCACATACAGAGGGATAAAGGAATCACAGTATGTGGTTGAATGTTTCCCCATCTAGAATAAAAAAATAGGAGTATAGGGTTAACAAACATAACGAATATAAAAGCATCACTACATACGACAATTGCGTTCATCAGAGCCATCTCTGCAGTCATCATCACCATCACAGTAATAGCCCTTGTAAATGCATGCACCATTGCTACATGGGACCTCATCTGGGCCACAAGGACCATCTGATGGAACTACAGGGGGTCCAACTGAAAAACAAATTTAATTTATAAAGAGATAGTTAGCTTTACCAAATGAAAAATATTAATAGATTTATTCAACTCAGTAACAACAACTCAAAATGAGTTAATTAACAATACTTAAAAATAGCTGTTACAAAACAACATGATTTTAAAAAATTGTATCGTTTGTTTGTTGACAAACCTTATTAACATATAAATGCAAATATAATAAATAAATATATCTATGCTTTATATTTTAAATTGCATAAGAGATAAAAAACAACAACACTGAATCAAATCATCATTCATTCATTCAATTGATATCAATAACAGGATATTTTAGCCTACAAGTTAGGCCTGATCCATTAGGGTTTTAAAAAAAGGCATATCTATCACATACAATAAGAAATAAAGTTGAGCTTTAAACCCAGAGATTTCCTTGAGCTAAACCATGAGAAATAAACATTAAAACACAAAGACAAAATTATTATATATAGATAAGTGACAGATACATTTGAAGGTGATTAGAACATTCTAGATCACAGCACAAGTACAAGTACATTTAAGTGTAAGCAAATATTCTACATTCAAAAATGTATCATTGCTATCAGTACTGTAACAAATGAAGCTCCAATAGCCATAAATTACCTAGTACCAATTATGAGACTTAAAATTCTACTATTCTACTACCATGAATGCCACTTACCAAATTCTACCTCTAGACGAGCATGTGCTTCAATTTTTCCAAAAGAACCAAAAGCTTGACACAGATAGTCACCAGCATCTTCAATTCTTAGATCAGGAATCAACAGTCGGTTACCAGTAATGACTGCTTGTGGTGGCATCGACTGGTTTAAAAAAAAAAAGACATAATAAAACTCCAATTAAGATGTGTTTTTTAGGTCTGTTTTAACATTTCTGGAGCACAGTAAAAACAAAAGGCATAATTGTGAGGTCCAAAATTGAGGTTTGCACTATCTCTATTACATGTCAATTAGTATTGGAATATATTTTCATTTTCTGAGTCTCAAATGTTTGAAGACAAGCACAAAAGAAGGAAAGAAAACTTAAATAGCCTGCCAGCTTTGTCTGCATAAGATGCTGGAAAATATGCAGGTCAAAACTGGGTCTGCAAAGTCATGTGAATCACTGCAGACATCCTTAATCTTTGGAATCGAATTATTATATTTTCATTGATATTTCATTTAGCAGACAAGGAAATTAAGTTTTCCTCTCAGGTAATTTAGAATCAAGAAAACCAAATATTATACTAAATACAGTTTTTGTTTTTAATTTGCTTTATAATGTAATACTTATGAAAAAGTATGAATCAAAATTGCACAAATAATTAATCAGAAAAGATTATGTTGGAGTTAAGATTTAATCTAGTTATTGCCCCCCTAAACAAAAATAGTCTTGAAATATAGTTTATAGTTGCAAAATCATCAAATTTTAGAAGTTTGAAAAATAGCTTCCAAGCTTTAAGAATCAAGTTAAATGTGTATTCAACATTTGTTATGTTTAGTCCAAAAGCTAAACTACGTTAGTTGCCACAATTAGTAGGCTTACAATATCTAAAGTAACTTAATTCAGATCCTAGCTAGAATAAAATATAAAATGAAATGTTCTTTTTTTTTGAAGCTTCTTTGTCTTAATCTATTTTGACATGTTCTTCAAATATTAAAACAAAAGCTTTCAATAAGACTGTTATGCATTCTTTGTGGATGGTTCCTAAAAATGAGAGAGCTGCTGTAAGATTAAGTTTTTTTTGTGTTTAAACTTTTAAAGTATCTGTTTCAAAACTCATGGGATTAGGCTAGGACAGGAGACGCGCAGAAAACAAAAGGAATGTTGACATCCCAGGACTGACCTGGTCCGTCCACCTTGTTCACTAAACATAAAATACAAACTTTTTACTTGATTACTTCAACCTTCTATTTAATTGTGTTCTGACATCTAGATCTAACAACTTAGAAATGCTTCAGGGTCTGTGAACCTCAACAAGGTATTCAGACTTGTAGCATTGACATTAGCAATTAGTCGTGTCACTTACTCCTCCTGTTCCTGTTCTTCTAATCCAAGTAATTCTGGATGGTTGCTCACCAACCACATTGCACATAAAAGAAGCACTGGTTCCAAATCTTTTCTTCATCTGCTGTGGGCTGACATAAATGCTTGTGCCTCCTAAAGTAAATATACCTTTTAGTAGCAAACAACACATACACTTCAAGCTCATAATGGGTCTAAGTTTACTTAAACAAACTTAAACATTTTCACTGAAGTAGTAGGAGGAGCATGATAGTTAAGAGGTCAAGCACTTGGCTTTTAAACAGAAGGGTCAGGTGATAAAATACTGGTGAAAACTTGGGATTTAAAACAGGGATTTTTTTGAGGCCCTAATGAGGTATATTAGCAGGGGAACCATAGGTCATAGAAACAAATAAGTTTTACATCTGGACAGTAAGGCCGAAAGGGAAACTTCATTGTCATCTTCATGGTCCCAGGTTCCAACCCTGACCACCCTGAAGGAGGTTTTGGCTAGATAGAATTTTTGTTGGAAAGAAGTAGTGGGGTGGGGTGGGGGTGGGGGTTCTCCAAATATTTTAAATTTTTAACATAAATGATTATTTTTTAATTCAGAAGTAAGCTTAGATCTTTCTTTTGAAGTAGATAATTTGTGGGCTAATTACTGCATTGCCTCCAGCCTGCGCAGAGTATTTTTAAAGTGATAATTGGCTCGCGCAGACCAATACCACTCTTTAAGCTAAATGCAGTTCACAGTAGCGCAGAAGTCTGAGACGGCTGTGAACAGCAGATAGCAATAGGTGTTCTATCGGAGTTTCCGTCTCCTAGACTGGCTGCCGACCAAAGCTATAGAGCCCAGTCTGCCCAATAAGATAATACATCTGCATCTGAGTAAATGACAGAACTTCAATTTGAAAATAATATAATACTTCTCTTTGCAAAAAAAAATTGTTCTTTAAGGATTACATGATAATTCAGAGTAAATAAAATACTTCTCATTGCAAATAAGAGAATACACACATCACATCTTGGAAAGTCAGAAAACTTTAAAAACTGTATATTAGATGTAATTCAAAACATTTCACAAAGCGTACCTTGACAATTCTGCTCGTCACTTCCATCAGAGCAATCCCTCTCTCCATCACACCTGCGCTCTCTGGGGAAGCAAGTTCCATCACAGGATATTTCACCCGATGCACAAGCTGAAATATATATTAGATGAGGTTAAGAGAAACCAAAACAGATTTTGCATTTAAAACAGAATTTAGAGGATCTTAAATTACTGATGCAAAAAAAAAAATTAACAATTTAAAAGAAAACTACTTAGTAAACAGCATTAAAAAAATGTAAATAAAACAAAAAGAAGATACCACAACCATGTTACACATTATAAAAGGATCTAAGGCAGAGCTTATCCTCCCCCTCCCCTTCCCAGAACACACAATTCCCACTGTCCCAGAACTAACTTCTAAGTGAAGAAAATTTCTTTTAATAATACAGAAGTTATTTCCCTTATTCAATTTTTTTTATTTTAAAATTGATACATGTTTTATTAGGTACAATAAATAATTGTTTAAACTTGATCTAACAATATGTGTGGGAGAAATAAGTGGTTCAATTATCTAAAAGATGCATCTGTGAATACTGAAGGGTTAATTTTCCTTGTTAGTATCAAACAAAATAATTAATCACCAGTAATTAAACCACTAATTGTTTTTAAGTTTTTTATTGGTTCATGTCTTGTCTATGTCATTAAATTGCTCTGCAAAGTTTCAACTTCATTTGAGAACAGGTGTGGGAGAAATAACAAACTTTTTACCAGAAAGACAGACAGACAGAGTGAGCTTTGTAAAAAAGGAAAACGAATGCTTCGCTTACGGCAGTTGCTTTCATCACTGCCATCATCACAGTCATTTACTCTGTTGCAGCGTCTTTCCCTGTCAATGCAGCGACCACTAGTACATGTGAACTGTTCCGAGGAACAAGTAACTAGAAGAAGAAAAAAATGAAATAAAAGGTTACTATAGCTTGAGCATGATTTGACAAAAACTATTCATACAGCGAAATGATAAAAAGGGGTGGGGGTAAGTTTTTAGATTAAAGTTACAACTAAAAAAATAAAAGTTTCTAAAACAACAACTTAAAACTATACATAAATAAATACTTATTATAGTGATTTATAAATAAATAGGCCTCTACGACTTAATGAAAATTAAAATTGGATCATTAAAAATGTAATAATAAAATTTTAAGAAATAAAAAAGATGTGGATTACATAGGATTACAGTTAAAAGAATGAACTGGTAGATTTGTTATCACAGGTTAGGATAGGGCATTACAAGACCATATCTAGTAGTGAAATATTTAAGAGCATTTTTTGAAAATGGATGGCAATTATTTTTTAAAATTATATTTTTTAACTTTGTAAATGTTATATGCGTTGCTTTAAAAAAAACTTGCTAAATATTATTTGATGATGTAATTGTAAGTTAAAATGATATGTTGTAAGCGTTAGTTATGTAATTCAATTTTTACTTATTAAGGCATAAAGATGTGTTTAAAAGTGGTGACAGAAATGTTTTAAATTTTTACTGACAATTTACATAGGTTAATGTACATGTATTATAACAAAACTATTGCATATTGTTAAGCTTATATGAAGAAATACCAAACAACCAACAAATTATCAACAAATAAAAAAAAAGGTAATTCAAAATCATTTTATGCACACCACAAATATTGATTTTTCATTGTTAGTAAAAATGGTTGATAATGACAACAAAACAAAATCTAGCCCCATGTGTAAGTTAGTAGTTACTATATAAATATATAAATGCTAAATGACTGCCAGACACACAAATTGAATATGATGGATCAAGAAGTTAAGGCATTTTAAGGATTGGATGTGTCTAATGGTACAAATTATGATTGTACTTAGAGAATATAGACAAGTGAATGGATGCATAATGATATTTTTATGAACAACTAGGTGTATCTCAAGGAACAGTCTCATGTCCCCTACTATTTTTACAAAAATGACTTGACAGAATTTAAGTCATTGGTGAAAATGCATGACTAGATACATGATGCATAATCATCTTCTTTTTTGAAGTAACGTCTGTATTTTATAAGATAAGATAACTAGACAATGCTTTGCAACTTAATTTATAACTTATGAGCAGTAAAAGTTCTGGTGTAGAAAGAGCAGTAGAAATATGGATGTAACAAGAAATTAAGTATTTGCTAGTGTTACAAGCAGAAAATGTAATCATTTTTGTAAGTTTCCACATATCTATTGTTCTAGCACTTTCTATTTTTGACTAATTGGAAATACAGTAAATCTGGCAGTCTTAAAAGTAAACTAACAGTACCAATGTAACAATATTAAGAAAAAAAAATAATATTATAATCTAAGACTAGTAGGCCTAGCAATATCAAAGTCTTGTACATATTGCTATTAAAGTCTTGTAAATATGAGTATATTTTATTCATATAATATTTAATAAATAGATTAGATGAGAAATCAATGCTCTTGGAATAATCTAATCCAAAACAAGTTGCTTTTAATTATATGAATTTATTGCTAGATTTAATTAAAGACCTTTGAATTAAATTTGCACTCAAAATCTAAATAATGAAGTGTTAGAATCTGAGAAAACAATTTCATTGAAAGATTTCAGAACTATTTTTTTTTTCATGATTTGAAAATTAATGATGTGATAATTTACAGATTTGGTTCAAACATTGAAGTTAGATTTAAAAAAAAAAAAAAAAAGATAAGCACTGTATACAAAGATTTAATAAATATATGTGCTATTATCAAATGTAAACCAGGTGGTTGTTTTTTAATTATATAAAAAAAGAAAGAATAGTGATATCAATTATTTAAGCCCAAATGAAGGGTAGAAAAAACTGTTACTGACACCAAATACAGAGATTACAAAATGATTAAAATACATATTTAGACATATTAAAACTGAGATAAAGAATGATTAAAATATATATTTAGACAACTAATATTATACAGAAAACAAGCAAACTTTGGTTAGATATCAGCAAAGCCACAATTGTTTCAGTAAACTCGTCTCCACTTACTGGGAGCACAATCCTTTTCATCACTGTTGTCATTACAGTTTCTTCGACCATCGCAAACACTTGACAGCTCAATACAGCGACGGACATCACAGAGAAACTTACCGGGGCATCGGGCAGCTGAAACAGTGCTAATCAGTTAAAATAACCAATGTGGGAATTTTTTGTTTCAGAAGAGTGTCACATTCTGAATGTGTTTCAAATCATTTCATAACTCTCGAGTGTACATTCAAAAGCTGAATATGCATAAACACATAATTATTCATATTTTATACACCAAATAAACATTGAAAAAATAATGCACTAATCACCAACTGGCATCTTAAATTAAAATGCAAAACGATTAATTATATATTTGTATAATGTTTTAGATCAAATTTGTAAAATGTATATTATAAAAGGCAAAGATGTAAAGGACTTAGTAATTAAGCTCTTTGTAAAGGGGCATTGTTAAAATCAAAGCATTATGTTTTGTTGCAGCCATTTTGGCGCTAAATGTTTTAAACAAATTATATACCAGTATGTTAAGTTTATGTCTTCAAAAAGAATGATGCATGTGTTTTTGTGTTCAAACATTTTTAAATGTAAAGAACAACTTTTTTTTTTCCATTAGATTTTCTAATTAAGATGTGTAATTATTGTTATGTCACTGACATCATAATGTGTGGGTTTTAACATTGCTCAGAAAACAAAATAAAACAATCATAGAAAGTCATAGCAAAAAATGATGCAATTATTTGTTCAGTAGTTTATTTAATTAACGGTATCTCCAAATAAATATTAACACTGAATAAAAGAAAACTGATAAGTATCAACACCTCGCAAATAGTTTTGATAGGAAGGGGGCATAGAAAGCAGGTATAATATAATTAAGATATAAATCCTAAGGTTGAAATTAAAGTGTCAATAGAAAGTTTCTCAAAGCTCATAACTATTTGTTGTTCCTTTGGTGTATGCAACATAGTTAGCATCTATTGGATATGTGTACTTTAACTTTGCAATAAAAGAAATGGTTTTCACTTTCCTGAATATATATAGAGGTGGTATAAAGTGACATTAATAATGTAGAAAAAAAAACCTATTCATCTTGTATGAAGCTGATTACTTACACTAACTAATGTAACTAGTCTTATGTTTATTTTAAATTTATATCTTACAAATGTTACTACATCTATATGCAAACTAATGAGTCTTGTCTTCAAATCCAAAGATTAATGAGGTGTGCAGTATTTCACATGGCTGGCCAACCCCAGCTACATACCCCTATATATATCTATATATACAACTTCAAGATCATTACTTTGTTTTTTAATTGCAAAATAAAATAACTTTTTTTCAAGTAAGAAATTATATTTTGAGATAATGTTTTTTCTTTTTAAATATTTTAATCTTAGTGTTTCTTTTTAAAACAAAGAAGGTTAGGGGAATAAAGGGGAATTAAAAACTAAAAAATAAATCATAACAATAATCATCTCCCTTAGATTTAATCCTTTTTTTTTTTTTTTTTTTTTTTAAATCTTGTTTTTAATTGCATTCCACTATACCATATTGTATCAGCATCATCATGTAATTTCTGTTTTAAGTTTCTGTTATAATTCGACTATGTTTTTAGAAGCATCTTTAGTTCAAGCAGTGTTTGAAACCAGCGGTATGTCATTATTATGATTAATTGTATTAGAAAAAAAATACAAATTGATTTGAAAAGAAATTATGTTGAAGGATTGAAATCTTAAGTATTAATTAAATCCTGGAATAAAAACATACATTAAAACTAGAACTGTAAGATTAAAACTACAATTATTATAGTAAAGCTTAAATTAGAAATGTTAAAACTATAATTACTGTTATTTAGTGTTAAATTTGTTTAAAAAGAAGCATTAATATTTAATACCAATTGGATAAATCAATCTAGATTTTATAAAACTAATAAAAAGCCACTAATTTCCAAATATTTACACATTTAAATGGCAAAAAAAGAATAAAAAACTACTTTTCAGTCAGCCAACAAAAGTGAGGATGAAAAGATTAGAACCAATGAAATAAAAAATGTTGGTTAACGGGCAGAATCCGAGATAAAACACTTGACTTACGACAATTTCTTTCATCAGAACTATCAGAGCAATCTACTTGCCCATCGCACCTGAAACCTGCATCAATGCACTGGCCCCCAACATTACAACGAAACTGGCCAGGAAAGCATTTTAATGCTGAAAGTATGGGGCCACACAAAACAAAAGCCCAGCACAAGCAAGATAAAAATGTTTTTAAAAAAAGCTAAATAAATTGGTTCCTATTATATAAGAAAAAAGAAGCTACTGTAATCATGTCACTAAGAATGGGCTTATAAAATAAAGAACACATAATAGAATGGACAAATAAAACAAAATAGCACATAATATTAGCTATCATCAAGAGTTCTGTGCATCTATTTATTCGGAGAGATTAGTCTAAATAGACATGCCATACAATCAATACTAGCAAAACAAAACTGTTCTTATTAAAATATTGATAAAACCAGCCGGTAATCAAAACAAAACTTTTCTTTTTAAAATATTGTTGTAACTCTGTCCCAGCACTGATATACATGGTGCGCACTAGCACACTGTTCCACACGAGCATTGAAAATAGGAGAAGGAAAATAGAGACATAATGGAAAATACCGGCTTATTTTGAAAGGAAAACCAGATCTAAGGGAATCTGACATCCTGTTGGTTTGTGTGTGTTATTTGTTTTATTTATTAAATCACTATCACTGTTATTCTTCCTCTGTTGAGTTCTTGCCTTGAATTTACAACAATATTAATAAAACCAGCTGATTAACAAAACAAAACTGTTCTTTTTTAAAATATTGATAAAACCATCCGGTAAACAAAACAAAACTGTTCTTTTTAAAATATTGATAAAACAAGCCAGAAAACAAAGTCATAAAATATAAAGGCTTATACAGGACAGAGAAGTTTGATTTACACTACAAAAGGAGCAACAAAGAGTGCACTGAAATCATTTTAACTTTTTCTTTGAAGATTGAAGAAAACTTTGAAGTCTGAAATTTCATTAGTTTGTTATTCACACAATAAATGTATATCTAGATCTTCTTCTGGAATATATTTGTAACTAAATAATAAAAATTTTCTGCTAAAGCAATCTGTTCAGTTGAGAGAAATTGCACATTTCTTGAATACAATGTTCATCTATTAACAAAATTATAGCTAAGAATCCATTGACAAAGAATTATTTCATGTTAGATCCTTACATTCTTCAACTGAGGACTGCTAATGATGTGTAAGACAAGCACAAAATAGGAAGACACTATCCCCTCAAACAGTAAGCTTCAATCCCCTAGATGATATTAAGCACACTAAACATAGCAAAGTAACTTACATTTTAAAAATATTATGCACAAAGGAATGAAGAAGAAAGAAAAAGCAATGTCCAAGTCTATAGCGTTCAAGATATATGCATGACTTATTTTTGTGCCTAATAAGGCGCTTATTGGCTAGCACCTTGACAGAGACAGCATTCACAAGGTATTTTGGATTACATTTTTCTTTGGTGTATTTAAAGAACAAAAGGCTAGTCTGTACAACAAAATGCAAGTGTATTCAAAACCAAAGAGAATGACAGACTATACAGTTGAGGTAGAGGACTGATTGCATATTTAGCATCAAGTAAATTGGTAAGAGTAATCTATTGTATAAGGATGAAATAAGCAAGCAACTTTACCACAATCTCTCTCATCGGAGCCATCCCGACAGTCATCTCTGCCATCACATTTACGTCTGATGTCAATGCAGTCTCCATTTTCACATGTGAACTGGTCTGATGTGCAGGTTCTGGGTGCTGAAGAATAGAAATGAGAAAACTGAGAAAAAGCAGAACGCTATTAGACATTTGCCTTTTGGCTATATAATTGCAAACATCTCCATAGACTGCACGATGTGGAGAAATGGTGACAAAAAGAACTTTGAACAGTGAAAAAACATTGGCCTCAGCTCTGGAAGAAAAGCATGCCAAACAAACAAAAAATATCACAGAATGTTGATTCAAAAATGAGATAATAATTTATTTTGACTATAAACAAAAACAAAAATTTTTGCACCTTTTTAGAAACATTTCCATTTTTTTTTTAAGAATAATAATAATAATAATAATAATAATAATGATGATAAATTCAGAAGAAATTCTTAAACAGTCAAAACTCTTTAGCATAAATAGGCCTACTGAGTTAAAGAGTTGCAAGCTGCATAAAAAAAAATAGACTTACGACAGTCTCTTTCATCCGAGCCATCCCTGCAGTCCACTCTGCGATCACATTTACGTCTGATGTCAATGCAGTTTCCATTATCACAAGTGAACTGCTCTGAAGTACATGTTGCTGCCAAATACAAAATAAGATAGAAACAGCTAGAAAATAGTAGACACAATTAAATTATGAGAAATACACATTGTTGCCATTAGCTCTACACAAGAACTTTCATTAATAATGAAAGATTGATTACATGATGGTGAAAGTGCATTGAGAAAAAAAAAAGTTTTAATTTCAAGATAATGGAGTATTTGACTGAGAAAAAAAGAAGTATAAGAATTAAACTTCATTTGAATGGGTCCACCTGGGGAATAGTTGTTGTTTTTTTCATTTTCATTTTTAACCCATTTTTGTTTTGCCAGTTATTTCCTGTGAGAACCATAATTCTCTGATTTACCTTTTTATCATGATAATGCGTTTCCAGCATCAGCCTCATAGAGAGTACAAACATGGAATTTAAGCCTTAAGCCTACATGTCTTATCACGAGTGCTGATAAAATGCAGATACCCTGCTGGACCAGCCATACCAATAACTTTGGATCAACAGCATTTGTTCTTGTCTGCTAATGCCAGTCTAATTAGTCCACTACACTATGGAATGAAACTGTGACAGGTAAGAGAAGAAAATCCACTTACGACAATTCCTTTCATCTGATCTGTCAACACAATCTGTTTTTCTGTCACATCTGGCACTGCTGGGTATGCACTGTCCATTGGCACATCTGAATTCTCTGGGATTGCAAGCTGAGGGTAGATAATGAGATAGGAATGAATTTCTAATTGTCTTAGCATTTTAATCCAACTTCCATTACATTGTCAAGATCAGTCGAACAAACTATTAACATCCATATAGCAGTACATTCTTTCTTGATGAAACTTCTACAATCTCTCTTAACACTATCAAATGTTATCTTTGTCAGATTGTAGATAATTTAGTCAAATAGTGAGGAACCAAATAGTGTAACAGAAAATAAACGAGACTTTAAATTATTAAATTAAACAGTAAATATATCAATCTTTCACTCTTCTGAACTAAACTAAACCACTAAGAGAATGAGATTGGATTAACAAAATATAATTATTGAAATACTTCATCAACATGCCATTGTATACATTAAGAAGCAATATTTTATTCTTGTATCATGTTTATCATGCAACACAGTATGTCATAATAGTAAATATTCAATTAGCACTTGAGAATAACATCTGTAGCATTAAATACTCAAGTGAAGTTTACCATTTTTTGTGAACACTGCAATCAAAACTAATTAATAACATAACCCACTTTACTATTTTGTTACAACACATGCTAAAAAGCTAAAAATTGGGACTAGTGAAATTTACCCTTTGTGGAGCATCAGCAGAGAATGTGGTCTATGTCCTTCAAAGCAGTATACTCTATCAAGAAGACCGAACAAGACATTGGCCTAAAAGTCCCCCACCCCCCTTTTAATAGAAAAAAAACTACAAGTAGTTTTTCTGAAAACCATTGAGCAGTTCATCTCAAATATAGGATCGATTACCTGAACCCTCCAACATAAAAAATAAGAACAAAGAAGTTATTTTGTCCAACAAACACAAGCTGCTCATCCGAACTGGGTTACTTTCTCAAACTGATAGCATACCAGAATGTTAGTGGTGACCTTCTATTTAAAAGTCTGATAAGCTAGGCATATGGTTATGTATAGCAGGAAATAATCCTATTTTCTGAAAACAATTCATTTAATTAGAAGATACACTAAGTCTCAGTTTCAGCCATAGTTCCAGTACACCTCTTAAAGCTCAGACACTAAATATATAAAATTTGTTAATATACTCACTGCAATTGAACTCATCAGAGTTATCTGGGCAATTAGAGACTCTATCACACCTGTACACTCTATCCACACAGGAGCCATCATCACAGGTGAATTCAGTGCGGCTACAGCCTGGAGTAAAGAAAATCACAATCATGATCAAACAAGCTTTAAAGCGTCCATGAGACCAACAGTAAAAAACTAAACCCATCATTCACATGGATTTTTTTTTTTACATTCAAAGCACATCATTAAATTGACAGCCTTTCATTTCAATATTATAACTTGTTTTATTTTATTCTCAACAAACAGTGCAATACCAAAAGGTTTAGGGTTATACAGCAAGAATCTTTTAAAAACAGCTAAATTTCAACACAGATAATAGACTTGCCTTATGTTCTGTGCCAATATTCAAGAAACTTACCACAATTCTCTTCATCAGATCTGTCACTGCATTCAAATCTACGATTGCATCTAGCACTAGAGGCCACACATTGCCCATCAGCGCATTTGAACTGTGTTAATGGATCACAGTCTGCAACAAATAAATAAAATTTATTCCTAGCATGTTTTATACCATCAGCTACTAAGTTTGGGAAACAAGTTTCAATTAATCTTATTTTTTTTCAAATGGCGCAGACATTCAGAAAATGAAAAAAATAATTTTATAACAGAAAAAAATAATACATTTCTTTAAAAAATAAGTAAGTTAAGTTCCCCTTTCAGACCATGCGGTCTATAGAGCAAAAGATGTTGAGGTCATCTGTTTCTTTGGCCCATGGTTGAGGAGCAGGATGTCATGTGGCCAGCAATCAGGCCCCTCCCCCTAAAAAACCTTGAAGTTCAAAGTCCCAATCTTGATTGAGATTCAAACCCAGGACCCCAGGCTCAGAAAACAAGCGCTTAACCACTCAGCCACTGTGCTTAAACAGACTAAAAGAAAGGAATAGATTTAAGGCTTCAAACATACATTTGTTTAAAATTGGAGGTGTTTGTTTGCTTTGATTATAAGATTTCCTACATCAAACCTCCAGCAGGGTAGCAAAGTTCAAACTGCAAACTGGGACAGTAGTCTGCTTAGTTCTTTGCCCACTGACTAAAAACAAGGTAAAGTAAAGTTCCCCTTTTAGACCTTGTCGTCTTTAGGGCAGATGATGTAAAGGTCATCTGTTTCTGTGGCCCACGGCTAACAAGGGTGTCATGTGGCCAGCACAACAACCAACCGCCTTAACTTTTCCACAACTCATGTCCGGTACCCATTAGAGCTGGGTGAACCCAGGTGCCCAAATATCCAGAAATTAAAAATCCCAGTCTTCACCTAGATTCGAACCCTGGACCTTACCGCTCAACCACAGTCCTTCCAAAAAAAGGTATGGATAAATAATATGAAACAATCCAGTATCAAGCACATTGCAGGAAGTAGTTCACACAATTATATTAAACTAAGTTTAGGGTCAACAACAAGACACCTGAAATACTGACCACAATTAGTTTCATCAGACTGGTCACTGCATTCAAATCTTCTGTTACATCTGGCACGTAGGGGTACACACTGCCCATTATCACAGGTAAACTCAGTCGCTTCATTACAGCCTGAAAAATTCCATTACAAATACTTTCAAAACTTTGGGCTATAGTGATACCTAACCATAGAGCTAATGTATCAACATCAATTCTTAGTAACCTGGACTACTGGCTACTAAATTCCAATTCCCCTAGACACTCTAGTATTTAAAAAAAAAAGAAACAACAACAGAACAATTTCTTATGAGGCAAAAAAACAGCAACATATTGTTGCACAAGATGGTGTTTCTTCATTACATGATTCTGTCTTCTTCATCATTCTCCTTTGTAACAAAGAAGAGGTGAATATAACAAGTCCTAGATCTAAGATGAACTGCTCTGTGGTTTGCAAATATCTCAGTTCTTTATAGAATTTTTGTGAGGGATATTTTAGAGCCAGTGCAATTGACTAGACTTATATGTTGGTGATTATCATTCTTTAAGAGTGCCATTCCTCAGTGAGTGATGTGTTCCTACTTCCAGGAGCATGATTTGTCATGTATCATTCTGCTTTGCCCTAAATATGGAAAAAACCTATACAAGACTGTACTTGCAGGAAGCATCATTCTGCTGTAAATTGACTGGTTTTAATTTTGATGATTTCTTCACCTCTTTAGGCATGAGTGATTTTTAACTGCATGCCACTTGTCAGTTTGTCTGCAATTTTGTTTTCTTTGATTTGTGTGTCACTGATAGTCCATAAAAAAAAAATATTTCTTTTTTGTTGTTATTAATCACAGCACAATAGGATATAGATGTCTTGATGCTGTTCATGGTTTGAAGGAAGAAAATGTATAAGGTGAACATGTGAGATTTAATTGGGGGAAGTAGCTGCTAGAGCTCTCACTCTCCTTTCTGTTATCAAACTGAGAGATAACCTGTGTAGCAATACCTTCATCGAATTTTTCTTCTTCTATAAGGCCTCTTCAGTATTTAATGGCTTCCTTAGATTAATCATGAGTTGACATTCTGACCTAATGGTTCTGGTGTAAGAATCGTCCTGGTCCATGCCTGTTTGTTGGAAAAAAGCCTTTCCAGCGATCAATAGGATAATGACCTCTTTGGTGCCGATTCCCTACTGGATTTTATTTAAGGTGTAAAAATAATGGATAAAATATCTATCTCTCCAGTTAAAGGAACTACTTACGACAATCTGATTCATCCGATCTGTCACTGCAGTCATATCTTCGATCACAGCGTGCCGATAGAGGTACACACTTGCCGTCTCCACATGTCAGCTCGGTTTGTGGGTCACAGCCTATAGTGTTGGTAAAAGTATTTAAAAAAATGAATATAACTTAAGAGTTTGGTTATCTGGAAAGCTTACATTGCAAAAATCCCCAAAGTTCAATGATTTTCCAGATTCGTCCTGTAAAAAGATAATTACTTACCACACTCTAACTCATCTGATCTGTCACTGCAGTCATATCTACGATCACAGCGTGCTGATAGAGGTACACACGAGCCATCTCCACATGTCAGCTCAGTTTCTGCATCACAGCCTGAGACAATGTTAGCAAAAATACATTTTAAAAACTTCATGACTTTCTATTTGAAACAAATGTGTTAAAGCAATACTCCTCTGTGTGACATGCCCAAGCTGAAGATTGCACTTAACATAACTCTGACTGTCCCTCTTGTAGTGAGACTACTTACCACAGTTCTCCTCATCAGATCTGTCATAACAGTCCCCATTATTGTTGCACCTGGCACTGGCGGGTACACACTGACCGTTAGCACAACTGAACTCCAGTACCTCATCACACTCTGAAATATTGCAATGTCAAAAAAAAAAACGTTTCTAAATAGGTCCAAGATACAAGTTTTTTATTTATATTATTTTTAATACACCAAACACATTCTTTGAATTTAAAGCCAAAAGCTCAAGATTGTTCTACATCCTTATGTACAAATGATCTCAAATTCAGACTTCTACGGGATTGCATATTTATTTTTCCCCTATTTTTTTTGTCTGTGTGTGTGAAATGCCAGTGACAGATTTTTGTGGCGACAGCTTGCCGCCCAATGCTCCAAACGTTAAGTCTAAGTAAGTGTGAAATTTGGCAGTCATTAAAAAAATGACATTTTAAAAACTATGAATGAAACATCCATATTACTAAGCTCAGCACAATAACTTACCACATTTAAATTCATCGGAATAGTCTCTGCACTCTCTAATCCTGTTGCATCTTGAGGTATTTCTAACACAGCTTCCATCAGAGCATGTAAACTGGTTCTTTTTGCAACCAGCTGGAAAAGGAGAAAATAAAACGATCATTATTTATAATCTAATTTCTAATAAAATCATATTATTTAAAATAAATACTGAACTGCAAGATTTCTCTATTCTTATTTATTTCTAGCTAAAGCTGATTTGCATATTCAATATAGTTAGCTTGTTTGATAGCCTAATGCTTGGAAAACATCAAAATTTAACTAAACACTGTTCAGATGGAAATTAACAATGTACACAATAGTGTTTCAACTTCAATGAAATAAACATATACTATTATACTTTCGGTGACCTGAATCCTGGGATAACAGCTTAACCTGATGTAGAAAAACCTACTTCAATGAATTCTATTTGCATGTTTGTTTTACAAGTTTCAGATGTTCCTTCAGATTTGAAGACAATCTATTTCCTAATCCAAACCTCCCGCAAGACGATGGGGGGTTGGCAGTGGGTAGGTTTGAACCTGGGACCACCTATGCGCATAGCGCTTACTGCACAACCAGGTAGCCATACTTATTCAAACTACTATACTCAGCAGTTAAAATGTCCTAGCCAAGGTTTAAGCCTACGCACAAAACCATCCATATACCAACAAAGTGGACAATGGCATGCGACTTTCTTGAACAGTGGCAAGGTTGTGTATTTCTAGATCTACATGTCTTAAATATGGTTTAGCGCTACCCTACTTCTGAGAGTCACAAATGCTTCAATTAGTCTAAGCCATAATAAACCCCAGAAAAAATAAGCTCAATACTAATGAGAATGTAGGAATTTTAAAATGATAAGACCAAATAGAGCTCTGAGCTCCTATAATGGGTTACTTCATCAGAACTATTACAGGTCTTTGGTCATCTCACACCCCATTCAATAATAATAATAATTATACAAAATATATGTATAGTTCATTGGGAAGGGATGACTAAGTGACTTGTGCTGAAAATGTTTATCTAAGTGAGGAGGATTCACGCTGTTAACAAACATAATGTAAGCAGTAAAGCTTATGGCACCGTGATAAAATAACAAACATAAATACAAAGAGTTCAAATGACAAATTGACACCATGCTAATAGAGCCTGAGTAAGTTAACATTCTTATTTCTCAAAAGTTATCGGATGGGAAGAACTTTAAATAAAACTGTTTTTTGTTTTTGTTTTTTTTTTACTTACGACATGATTGCTCATCAGAACCGTCCAAGCAGTCATCATTGCCATCGCAGGTGTAATCAAGGTTAATACATTTTTTCTCGACATTACAGATAAATTGATTTTCTGCACATTTGAACTCTGTAAAATAAAGTCAACACAACGTCTCTACAAAGAGAATTGGAACTGATAAAATTTTGAATTTTTAATTATTATAAACTCTTTCTCTCCTAATCGATGATACCATCGTTGATTTTGACCTCATTAAATTAAATTATTGTTTAATTTTTTAAACTTGACTTTGTGTTATATAAAAAGAGCATGCATTTTCCCTTTAATTCTATACCAAATACAACAGTTTCTGATAACAAACAACAAAGCTATTGAAGCCCAATCATAACAGGGGTAGTGAAATAGTAATGAGCAAATGAAGAATTCCTTCAAAATGTGGAAAAATAATTGTGGAGAGAAAGTGTTAATAATAATTAATATATAATAATGGCAATGTCTTCAATGCCCAAAAATTTCTATTGTTACAGTTAATGAAGAAATGTAAATTTGATGATAAATAGAAATGAAAAAAAAATCTTAAGTTTGCAAAGATGACAAGTATACAAATAAATATTTGCTATAAAGGATAAGAATAAGTTTATTATAAGCTAAAAAATAATTATAATACAAAATATTCCCTTCAAGGTTAATTTGTAACTACTTAAGTTTTAAGATATCAGATTTATAAGACTTGTTAGTCAATAACACAATTTAGACAAATCTACCAGTTTTAATGCTGTCCAAAATGAAAAGTAAAAAAAAAATAATTTTGTTTTATAAGACCTTAACTTTTTTGTGGCTGTTAAAGGTGATTTTTTTGTTTGTGATTAATCATTGTGCTTGTGATATATGACAAACTGTCTATCCATGGTCCCATGAAACATAAACATCATCTAACCTGGGAAACACATATCTAGAGGAGCTTCACTTGTTATAAAACACCCTATGGCCTCAAGAAACAAACTTCACCTAACCTAGGAAACATATATAGCTAGAGGCGCTTCATGTGTTAGTTTTAAGTTGGATAGTTTAGGTGGATTCAGTTCTTAAGACCAGTATGACAGAGAAGAAGGTCAGGTAAAACATCACAGTAAAACAAGTTGCAAATGTTAACTTTGTCCTTTCAGAGCTCGCTGGATAAGTAACTGTGCGCAGTCATTCAGCACACAGTATATAATACTTAACCAGTTTTAATCAAAATATGAATCTTTATACCAATTCACCCACACCCAGATGATAAATAGTAGCGGGCATCAAACATTTGATGTAGTCTTAATAGTGAAGTGCACAAGGAAGTAGGAGTGAATCAAGTGCAATAAGAATGAAACAGTGACGTAAAGAAGTGAAGTGCATTAAAGAATCAGCCAAAGAGAAAATAAATTGCAATAGGAACGAGACTAGTGCAAAAGGAACTAGCCAATCCATAGTATTCATCATTTCAATAATATTGAATAATAATAATATTGAGCAGTATAGTTAAGTCAATGTTAAGCGGGGGGGGGGAGGTTAACGCAGGGCTAGTAAACTTTTTTTTAAAGCTAATATTTGTATGGGATTGGGTGCTGGTAACTGGTTGGAGACCAAAGCAATAAGCTCAAGTCCATTCTTTCAAGGAAACTTCTGACCCCCGGTAAGTAAACCATTCAGATTTGATGCTGGAATGTGGGGACAATGTATGGGGCAGGAAAGTTACTACCAGATAGAAACATCAGGATAGGAGAAATGGGGGAAGGGGAAACAATCAAGAAAGTGTTGATAGCTGGTGGCCAAATGTTCTTGATGACAGAAGGTTCTAGACTTTTTGGAATAAAATGACATTTACTTGGTAATGACTCATGCTCCACTAGTTTTTTTTATTACTGATGGTGATAATGATTCCATATTTCGATTGTAACTAATAAATAATATTAAGTACTGCAAATAAAACGTGTAAATTATATTCAGAATTATAGATGAACCTGTAAATCAACATACAATGTACACAAGCAATGACTACCTACCACATAATTCATCTGAGCCATCCTCACAATCTCGTTCACCATTACATAATTGTTCAAATGGTATACACTGTCCACTAGTACAAGTAAAGTCTGTCTCCTGGCAACCTTAGCAACATACAAAAATGAAAGTCTAGATCATGTTTATTTCACCTTGATATGCTCAACCTTGCAACCATTTAGCTGTAAATGGTTAAAGTGGTTAAGGGGGAACATTGGACATTTCTTAAAAGGAACCTAAGTGTCTTCTTTGTAGTAAAAAGGTGAATTGGATCATTTATTGTTCTCAGTCAGCTTTTCCTGTATACATGACTGTAAAAATCATGCATTCATGGTTTCAAACATGTAAAATTTTACCAGAGTTTAACACTCATTTGCACTGTAAGTTAATCCAGAGTTTAACACTCATTTGCACTGTAAGTTAAGCCACAGTTAAACACTCATTAGCAATGTAAGTTTAGCCAGAGTTAAACACTTATTTGCAAATAGTGTAAGACAACAATGGAATGTAGCAATTAAACACCTAAGGCACCTAGTAACCTACAAAAAAAAAAAGAATATAAGGTGTGTTGTAAAGATTTATGGTCCTGCAACTACTAATCCATGAACAAAACTAATATAAATTTTATAATGTTTTTGCTTAATAGTAATGGCAATGGTAAATTATGTCCAATATTGTAATTCATAAATTATTTTTAATTTAATTCTATATTTATTATTAAGTTAAATAGCTTCCTTGCTGAGAACTTAAAAAAATATTAAGAAAAACAAAAATGAATATAATATATTAGGTGGCTCTAATAGTATTTTAACAAAAAGAAATAAAAAGGGCACACTGTAATGTGTAATGAACTTATAAAAAGGATCACACTATAATGTGTAAGGAAATAATTTAAAACACACTGCAATGTGTAAAGAACTTATTTAAAAAAAAAAAAAAAAAAGACCACACTGTAATGAACTAATAAAAAGACCACACTGTAATGTGTAATGAACTAATAAAAAAAAGACCACACTTTAATGAACTAATAGAAAGACAACGCTGTAATGTGTAATGAACTAATAAAAGGAGCAAACTAATGTGTAATGAAGCCACTAAAAAGATTTTTACATTTTTTTTTATCAACATTCAATTTTAGGTTGGTCTCTTTTTTGTAAAATGTACAATTAAATATCTTCAAATAGCTTATGATAGCCTTAGTGTTTATACCTTTTATGGATGTGTGTTTAAAGTGTGTACAAAAGACAAATTGATTTGTATATTTTTAGGCTGAATCTGGTACCAGTAATATACTTTTTGAAATTAGACTACAAATCATTTTAAAACATATTTATGCTAAAAAGCAATACCAGTTAAAGCAGGGTATAATCATGAACAAAGTTTAGACCTACGTTTGCAGCCAGTTTCGTCGGATCTGTCAGAGCAGTCAAGTTGACCATTACATCGTCGACCCTGGTCAATGCAGCCCCCAGAGGCGCAACGGAACTGATCTACCCGACATGCTACAGCAGCATATGCAGCCAAACAAACAGAATGAAACAAAACATTGGTTGTTACATGCCGTGCATAAAAAAACACATGCAATTATGACACTAGGAAAAGAAGATAACAATGAAATTAGTTTACTTTAACTCAACAATTATCATAGCCTTTACTTTAACACAACAATTATCATAGCCTTTACAAGTCACCAATAGACTTATCGGAGAAGTTTTTTAGTATTCTATAACTTTATTTTCAAATAAAACACATCATAAACTTTGACATGGATGATACATTTTTTTTTAGCTGGTAAAAACAAATTTGCCAGGTACATACAGCATTCCATTTCATCACTCTTGTCACGACAATCATGCCGGCCGTCGCAGCGCCGCCGCTCATCAATGCATCGCTCCTCCCTCTTACACTTGAACTGATTGGCTTCACAAGTGAATACTGATTTAAAAATGTTACCATCTGGTTAGCTGAACAGCCTTCCATTTGATCAAAAAAATTAGTTAAACATAGGCCCTAAGCTAGACACAATTTTATAACTAGTTTAGTTTTTTTTTTTATTGTTTTTTTTTTACACTGGAGAAACATAACAAAAAGAAAATAAAAGAAACAGTGTTGGAAGTAATTCAAAAAGTCAGAGTGTGTCACACTGTAAGTAAGTCACATGGACTATGCAAGCTATAAGAGAATGGGGAAAAAATGACCACTTGATCAGAAATGTCAATGCCGAAAAGCATAGGTCAGTGTGACAAGAGTGAGTCGCAATGGCCACCTACGCTAGCGAAACATGGAAGTCATCCTTAAAGGTTGAAAAGAGGCTAAACATCAACAAAGATCAATAGCTGAGAAGAATGCAAGGAATAAGAGATCATATCACCAATAGAGAAGTTCTTTCTTGCACTGGCACTCATCCCCTTAGTGAAGCGGTGGCTGAATGTTGAATGAGATTCGATGGACATATCCTTAGGTTAGATGAGACACATTGAACGAAGTCAGCCATAACATGAAAGCCGAAAAGTGGAAAGCAAAAACAAGGCCATCCATGTGTCACACATTCTAATAAGACCTAAAATCCATGGGCAGCAGCTGGTAAGAGGCTGTGGGAGTTGCCTAAGACCAATCTCTGTGAACACTGCAGGGGAATCTGAGTAAGTCTAAATAGGTCAATAAGACCAATTTGTGTGAACAACGCAAGAGAACCTACGTCTGACTATGTCTAGAGATCTACAAGACCAATTTGTGAAAAAAGCACAGGAGAACTTCTGTCTAAGTACGTCTAAAGAGGTCAGAAAACAAAAGATGACATCAAGGATTATACAGGCTTAGTCTTAACAGATTGAATAACATCAGTAGACTGAGGAGAAATTTGTGAAAGAGTCTGCAATTGCACCACCGAAACTTTTACAGAGTAACAGAATAAGAGAGTGGATAAAGAAATATAAGTATTATAGGAATCAGTCACGGTAATTAATCTTTTTAGAGGCTTTAAGTATAACACATAAAGTTTTTCTATTATAATTGTAAGATGCCCCAGCAATAACTGTTACTTTCCCTTTACTGTAAATTGGTTCAGCTATTTGTTAACAATGTCTGGTTTATTGTATTTCTACATATAATTGTTTTTTCCCAACAGGATGGCTGCCTGGTCGTGCGGTTTGTGCGCTGGACTGTCGTTCTGATTTATCGACCGTCGAGGGTTCAAACCCTGCCCGCTCCCATCCCCCGTCGTCCTGCGGGAGGTTTGGACTAGGAGGTAAACTATCTTCAACTCTGAAGGAACATCAGAAACATGTAAAACATTTTACAACATTTAACAGTAATAATTTTCTTTTAAGCCATTAACAGATAAATTACAAATTACAGATTATTTAAAAAGCGCAGCTTAAGATATTATTGAAAACACCTTATTATTCATATACAAAAATTGTACTAACTATAAAATTATTTATAAAATTGGACCTTGGAGGACTACAGCCAGATTAAATCCACGAGAAACATGCTGGGAAGTCGCACATGTGTAACTTCCAGAATCAGAAATCTCTGCTTGTCGAAGGTAAAGCTCAGAAAGATGGTACTCCCTACGATCATGATGCCTGATCTGGATCCTGTTGAGGATGTTCCCGCTGTATGATGAGATATTGATTGTATCGTCTTTATACCAGTAAATGTTATTGGATCTCTCCAGCCTGCCAGTAATGTTACAAGTCAGTTTCACCTGCGTGCCCACAATTGCTTCCTCTGGTCCAGTGATAAATATCTCTCCTTGGGATGCATTAGCGATAGGATTTAAATTTCAAACATTTTTTAGCATGCAAACGTTGACCAGTGGCTGCTTATGTTTTTCAGATTTAAAACAAAAAAAAACACCCCTTCCCATTTTATGGTTTGAGAACAACTGTTCTACTAATAGCTAGCTGCCACTGGGCAAGTTTTTTGAAAACACAGACAACATAATCAGTCAAACAATTAGCTTCTGGACTTGAGAAATTGAAAAATACAGATTTTGTTTCTACAATAACATGTTGTTTTTATTCACTGAACACAACAAATGGTTAACAAAATATTAAGCAGTTTTGTATGATGCATAAGAGGATGAGATGCAAGAAAATTTGACAAGTATCAGAAGTCAATCGGCATGCTAATGAATTCATGCACAATCAAGACTTTAAAATGCACTAATTTTTATTAATACATATTGTTTTATTTATTTCTTAAGATAAACTTGACTTATAATATTATATCAAAATACTGGAAGTGTACATAAGTAGAAAGAAGAAGAGACAGAGAAAGGAATAGACGGGCCTGCTATGAGGAAGATTCTGTACAAGGCTAAATACAGAGAGGAATGGAGAAGGATAATCAACAGATCTTGTGTGGGGCCCCAACAGTACAACAGACTAAGGGATATTCCTAGTACTGTACACATAAGTAGGCCAATTCAGCAGACAAACATGGTAACAGAGCGGAGGCTAAGTCTTTATTAGTTGACTTACCACAGTTCTCTTCATCTGAGCCATCATCACAATCCTTGAATCCATCACACTTCATTTTCAGGGAGAAGCACTCACCATTACACTTAAACTGTTCCTCAGTGCACGCCATTGGCTCTGTCTCTATGTTGAATTACAAAAAAGAAAATATCAGTAGATACAACAGAATGGTAACTCTTTGGCTCTGAGTTGAATAACAAAAGAAAATATCAGTAGATACAACAGCATTTTTATCTTTAACTGAAAAGTGTACCAACTGTAATAACTACTAATACAATTTAATTGGCTTTTTTTTTGTTCAATTAAAAACTTACAAAGCTCTAGGGGGGAAAAAAATGCTTAAATATCAGGAGCTATGATTTACTGAGTTCATTTTAGTAGCACAGGATTTTTCCCTGTTACAACTACTATTAATTCAATCTTAAGACCTTCATAAAAAAAAGCAATCAGTAAAAGACAGAAACTGCTTCTATGGTGCTGTGAAAAACTAGTGAAATTTGTGACCCAAATCTTCCTTCTTTTATAATGGAGTAAGGAATAGTCTTGACACCTTCCACACAACCCCCTTGTCTCTTTTAACTCCAATACCATCTTATACATGTATTTTAACCCTTTAGGATAGAAGACTTAAAAGTAAAGGAGCAATTATACATAAAACATTAAACCATTGTCTTCAAATACACAAACTAAACCTAATAAAATACTGTTACGATTCTCTCTCTCTCCTGGCCAGGCCTTCTGTAAACAACTGCTCATCACACAAAACATATAACTCAAGAACTTCACAACAAGAATTCCAAATAATGGGCTCCTATAATAATAAGTAAATAAAAAAAGCCAATACGACACAAGTGGCAACACAATAAACTACTACAAATGTTACACTGTACATCACCGTACTGCCGTACTAAACTCAATTGTCTCCTTCTCTTCCTGGACTCCTACGTTTCACTTGAGGACTCCACCAGGACTGACTTCATGGCCGACTAACCGTCCCAGTCTCCTCGCTGTCCTGCACTGAACTGCACTGCCTTACACACTGTCTCTGGTCCACCAAGGCTTCTGATCACATGACCATAACACGGGTCATATTAACATGTAAAGTTCATATCAGTACTGTCCCTTGTCCACAGATATAGCACGCTAAACTGTATTACTGGCCTGTGTCACATGTATCAGCTGATTGTACACAGTTAGCTCTATCGCGCCACCAAAAGGGTTACAACAATACTCAGAAAGACACAAAAGATAAAGGCATATTTCTTGTTCCATATGCTAGGACAAATCTGTACAAATGCTCCTTCTTCCCTAGTGCTAATAGATCATTTAATGGGTTGCCTGAATCAGTCAGGAAAACCACCAATGACTTGGCAGAATTAAAGTTATTGATCAACATGCATTACTAGATTGACCTAGGAACATGAAGTAACATTTGTATTTCATAAGATAGAAGATAGATGTAATCAAAAAGGATAGAAATATTTGTTACTTATATTAAAAGCAAACTGATGACCTACCATCACAGGTTTCTTTACGACATGTACCATCCTGACAGCGGACATAATCAGGAGGACAGGCTGGAAGTACTGTTGGGAATGTTGGGCCAGAAAAGAATATAATTACATCATAATAATCTTTATTATCCACAAAGAAATGTGTCTGACAACATTTTATAACATGTTATGATCTACTCTTATAATGTTAAATTTATTAATAGCTTTGTAAGGAATGTTACTTTAAAAATGCTACTACCCTCAGCAAGCTAATTAGATTTGGCTACTTACTACATCGATCTGGTAGTTCATCCGATTTGTCCTCACACTCTGGAATACCGTTACACTCTTCATCTCTTGGAATGCAAATCGGCGTACCTGTGTAGCACTGAAACTCTTCATCAGAACACTGTCTTTCTGTAGTTTCTACAAAATGACATAGAATCAACTTCAGAACTTCAGTAAAAGGCACAGGTACCTCTTCAGAACATGTGATCTAAGGGGATATGGGATGTGAAGCTTATCTGTTTCTTTGGCCAATGGTTAATAAGGGTGTCATGTGGCCAGCAATGTGACCAACCGCCTTAACTAAACCAATGTAAATCATGTACCAATTAGAATTGCATGGACTCATGGGTATCCCCAAATCAAATCCAAATATCTTCACTGATATTTGAGCTAGACACCTCTCTATGCAGAAGCCAATCACTTTACCAGCTGACCACCACAATACATTGAATACCTCTGGAGTCCACAACATTTAATTTTGACACTTGTCTCCTTTACCAGCCCCACCAGCTGATAACCAAAAGCTCAGAGATTAGCTATGAGATGAAAAAAAAAAATTATTTTTTTTTAATACCTTGACAAACAGCACCCTCATCAGATCCATCTGGGCAATTGACTTGACCATTACACTTCAGTACCCTCTCAATACATGTTCCATCATTACAGCGGAATCTTCCCTCCAAGCAATCTGAAAGAGGAAATGTCAAATCAATTAGATTATGTGTGACTATGACACTGATGCAAGTCAAACACAAATAAAAACCTTCTGATACATTTCAAACATTTGAAAGTAAAAAAAAGTTTAAATAGGGACCCCTATCAGACCTGCAATCTATGGGGGCAAATGATAAAAGGCTCATTAGTTTCTCTGCCCGATGGTTGAGGAGGTTTCCATGTGGCCAGAACTGTAACAGACCTGAACTCTCACACACAAGTCAGCAGAATTCATTTTATTTATCCATATTTTCCCTCTAATTAATTATACATTTTCCATTTTATCTCTCTGGGGCATTTGAAAATCCATCCAGAAGTTCAATATTCCAGTCTTTACCAAGATTGAAACTTAAATGGTTGATGTTAATAGAATATTAGTTTTCAGTTTCTATTGGACATGAATCAATATCTCAATGCTAAAATATAACATCTTGTTGAATAAAAGAAAACCAACTTAAGAACATATTACAAGATAGAGCTTTTTGTTGCCAACACAGAAACCTGAATTTGGGATAATTGAAGTTTTAAGACATTAAGAACGTAAATAATAAAAATGCTAAGTTCATAAAAAGGACACAAGACCTAGGGGGTCACTTATGACTCATCTATTTTAATTTTTTTTTGCCCTTGGTTTTATATTGAGTCATTTGGACAGCACAGGGACTGATTGCCTTTAATATGATGAAATTCAAAAATAGAAACTTCTTCCACTAAAAAAAAAATTCAGAATTATCCAGCCTATCTCTCCATTCTCTGATGACATTTCTATATTCATGTCACATCTATCAATACACTGCATTGTGCTATTTAACCACAACGAAACATGCAACTTTGAGGTGAAAACTCCTCATTTTAATTTAAAGTAAATAATGTTACACAAAAAAACTATTGTGTAACTCTCAAAACAATGGAGTCAAAGCAAAGCCACACCTAGAAATACTTAGGTCCCAAACAATGGGCTATGTATGGGCCAGTCTGTCTCCCCCCCCCCCCTTTCCAAACACCTTTTTACACTGTTTACATGTTTGTTTACATTTTTGCAACGGCTAGAAGGGATTCAGTGTCTACCCTAAAAGGTACAGAGACCTAAAGTTTTCATTCCCAAGGGAAAATGACTAGGATCCTGTAAGTCCACCCCTGGAGGCTGGCATGGTCAAAGTTTTGAGAACAAGCTTTAGATATTGAAGTGTGATTCAAGTTTAACATGAATTCATTTACGCTTATAAGAAAAAAAACCCAGTCATTTTAAAGTAGAACCTGAGCTCAGGAGGGAGAACATTTTTAAAGCAATGATGCGTAAAGATCTAAATGAATGAGTTATATTTGAACTAACCACAAGTACGTTGACAGGTGCCATCATCACAGAGAAAGAGGCCACGAGGGCAGGTTGCGGGCTGTGGAGCTAAAAAAAAAAAGGTAGTTAAAAACTGACATATGTATAGAGTATGTAAAAATATGTTACAGGGCAGACTGTTAAACTGGTCAATAAATATATTATATACGCAATACCTACCACAGTCTTTTTCATCTGATTCATTGTTACAGTCAATTTGTCCATCGCAATAGAGGTCTTGTGAGATACAGTCATCTCCACAGTTAAATTCATTTGGCTTACACGTTAATCCAATTACTAGAAGTCAATAAACAAAAGTATGAAAAAATTTTAAATGTGTTAAATAATCTTATCTGTTTTTGTGTGAGGGCTCTTTGGTAAAAGTAGAGAGAAAAAAAATATGGTTATCAAGTAGATTTCAGACATTATGAATTCTATACTACAATGGTTTCAGATATTAAAATTCTTATTTTTGTTAATTTCTAAAAAGAAAAACTTTCTATGTTCATTTATAGTTTATTTGTGTGCCTCACCTGGAATAGTGGGCCCAACCTCATAGTCCATAACAGCTCTTAGAGAGAATGTAGCATTGATGGTGTTGTAATCAATGTTCTCCAAGTTGATCAAGTTATTGTTTTGAGTTATATCATCATCAAAGATCTGTACAGAGAGCATAACGAGAACACAATAACACAATGAGTATAGGCGTGACATATAAGAACAAGAAACTGATGGACAAATATCAAACTAAATATGCTCACCTCGATATGAAAGTTTTGATACAGCTCGTTGGAAGACAGTATGTCATCAGCAAGCTGGGCTTGGGCTATAACGTTATTGGGAGTGGTCCTTGGGTAAAAAATGCCTATAAAATCTCCTTTTTTGACTGAAATAGGATTAGTGGACACTTCCCTTATACCAACAGGTGCTGAGGGCAGTTCAGTTTTTGAGATTAAGTTGAAATGAGAATCAAATAAGTCTTGTCTCCACACGCCAACATATGCAGAACCTGAAATAAGATGAATAAATTTGCAAATATCAGTGATTTCAGCAAATAACCCTTAAATCTTTTAAAGGTCCAAAACACATAAGAAAATCTATTTTTATCTATTACATAGATGACATATATTTGCTTTTAAATTAGTGTTACTTGGCTGGAAGGTGTTCACATGTGAGTCAAGTTTCCCTTTCAGACCTTGCAATTTATGGTACAGATTAAGTTCATCTGTTTCTATGGCCGACAGTTAACGAGCAGGATGTCATATGGCCAGCACAATGACTAGCCGCCTTTACTTTCCCCAACTTAAGTCAGGTACCCATTAGCGTTGGGTGGACTAGGGCGCCCTAAGAATCCTGAAATTCTTAGTCTTCACTGAGATTCTAACCCAGGATTCCAGGTTTGGAAGCCAAGCGTTTAATCACTCAGCCACTGCGCCGCTTGTTCACATGGGATTTAGCATAAAAAGGTACAGAGACGCATAAGGCTTTCATTAAAGAATGTAGAATCAACAGAAAAATTAACTAAGAATCTGGAGGTGTATTTCACACTAAGAATAAGTCTATTGCAAGGCTATAAGAAAAAGAAACTAAAAAAAAGCTAAATTACATAAAAAACACTAGTGTTTTGAATGTTATTGTTTCAAACTAATAATCATCATGAGCCTACAAATACTGAGAAAATGTCTAATGCTGTACTTCTTGTTTGTTGGTTAAGGCAAATGGAAATAATAACAAATAAGTATAAACAGCAGTGCTGTTGGTTTTATTTTAGTTCTTTTCATTTTCAATACAATTACCTCATCTTCTGGAGGCGCAGGGGCTGAGCGGTAAAGCGCTTGGCTACCAAACCGGGGTCCAGGGGTTCGAATCCTGGTGAAGACTGGGATTTTTAATTTCTGGATCTTCGGGCGCCTCTGAGTCCACCCAGCTCAAATGGATACCTGACATTAGTTGGGGAAAAGTAAAGGCGGTTGGTCGTTGTGCTGGCCACATGGCACCCTCGTTAACCGTAGGCCACAGAATCAGATGACCTTTACATCATCTGCCCTATAGACCACAAGGTCTGAAAGGGGAACTTTACTTTACTATACCTCATCTTCTAGTGAAAATATGAATCGTGAGTAACATAACCAAGGTTTAATAAGGCCTTTCAATGTCCTGACAGATTAATCTAAGAGATTTCAACACAAACACACTCATTTTATAAACTGTATCATTTCTATATTTTCTTTAAAGACTAGTTAACAGAATAATCATTCTATTGTGTGTATTTTGGTCCTTTTTTTATCTTTGAGAGACTGATGTATAAAGACTGTATAGATAATAAAATTATATAAATACAAAAACTATGATGGAATTAAACTTTAACAATTCAATTTTTTTAGGGACAGATTGCTTAGTGAAATATATTTACTGTGGTTTTAACTACTTACCTTGGGGTTTGAGTCTGTAGTACTCCCAACCAACTATGTTACCATCACAGGGGAAGACATTATTAACGAGAAGATTGGCCCAGTTGTTGCCACTTCTAGGTAAGTTGTCTGGATTACGCCCAACATGGGACGGACAAGAGACTTCAGCTGAGGAAGTAATGCCAATGGATAATCAGTATAAAATCTCTCTTTTGTTAACTCTTTCTCTCCATAATTATTTACCCCATTCTGATGGAATCAACGTTTGTATCGTCAGTTAGGAGAGAAAGAGTTTAAAAAATATCTAAAACAGTAAAATATTATATTATAGCGCTGTGATAACATTACTGACATTTCTTGTAAGGAAGACAAAATATCTCAGCAAATAAAATATATTTATTATGTTTTCTTAGCATAGCTTTAATGGATAATTTACAAAGCTTTGAAGGGGACAACAAAGAATCATTTCTTCATACCACGCTAAATGCTTGTTGTGTATTTATAAGACAATATTTTAAAATTTTAAGTTGTTTCCATATATATATATATATCATGTTCAAATCTACTACTTAGTATAAAAAAATTAAATAACAAAATAAAAATTGCACCTTAATATAGAAACAAAATGTCATTGAAATCAAGACAAAATAATCAATGGTATAAGCTTAAAACCAAATGTAAACCCTACAAAAAAAAAAAAAAAAAAATAATAATACACGTAAACAAGTTATAGTTGTGCGCAAAAAAGAAAGAAAAAAATTACCTCATACTATGTGGACTCCTTTGAAAGCATGAGATAAATAATGTAAAGAGTATTAAATGTTTAAGAGTCAAACTTCTGATAGCCCAGTAGCTAGGTTTGCAAGTATAAAGTCAGTCAAGCAAAAGAACATAAATATAACTGAAGTAATTAAAGCGAAAGATTGTTGGATTCCTATGAGGAGATTTTGGGTTTTTGTATCCCTTCTCTGATCATCAGTTAGCTTATTCTAAGGTGCTTTTGTTATTATGGTTGCATCGAATGTGGTAAACAAAAAATGTTGAGATAATTTAAATCTTTTTTTTGTGTGTGAAAATTGTGTAAATTAGTTTAACTCTTTCTCTCCTGACAATACCAACGTTGATTCCACCAGAATGTGGTAAATAATTACGGAGAGAAAGAGTTAACATACAGTTTTTTTTTACATAATGACAGGGTAAGAATTTCACTTGACGAGGTTTGAATGAATGATTCTCTTTAAAATATTTCCTTGTCAACTTTTGTATTCAAGTATTTTAATACATACTTTTGTCAAATGTGTATTTATATATCTCTATCATTAAAGCTTGTTAACTTTACAAGTCCATATTGCCAAGAATAGAGAGCTTCCTTTTAGTTAAAAAAAACAAACTTCTAAACTTCTAATTAGACTGGAGGGCCCTAGTCACTATGGCTTTTGAATTACCTAGATTTTATATCAAACATCTCTACAATGCTTTCAACCCAAGCATTTTTCTAACCAGGGGAACGAGTCCTCACAAGTTACAAATTTCTGACTTCTCTAATCAAAATATTATTCCTTATTTAAGAATAACATCTTGTCATAATACTCAAATACCATAAAAACAAGATAACATTATGCACAATAAGAACTGCCTGGACATGCAGTTTGTAAGCTGGACCATCGTTCGGACTTATCTATGGTCCCTGGTTCAAATCTGCCCACTGCCATCCCCTGTCATCCTGCGGGAGGCTTGTAGTAGGAAGTAATTTTTTTTCAGCTCTAAAGGAACATCCAAATCACGTAAATCATTTTACAGACAATAAGAACAGTAAGAACAGCTTGGTATTAAAGGGGATTCATTTCTATCCATTCCTTCCTAATAAAATGACCAAATGCAAAATCTGACAAACAGAAATACATTTTTAAAACAGAAATTCGTCTTCAATAATAAACACAATAAAATTGATAGAAAAGGACTCTCCCGTTGTTAAATATCAATTAAAATACACTTAAAACTGTTTGAATACTCATTAAAATTTTCTACTGATTGTTTTCTTCTGTTATTTTTGTATTGAACATTGCATCATAAAAGACACACAAACCCAGCAGCTCTGATTGCAGAGAATGTTTACTTCATCTGGTTTTAGACTATTGGTTAAGTAGTGTAATTTTGGCCAGTTTAAGATTTTTGGCACATCTGCACAATTCTGGCCATGTCCTGCTATACTGACCAAACCCCTATACTTTCAAGATAAGACAAAGTTACAAGGATATGAACAGTCCTCAAATTATGCTTAAGAATTTAGAGAGTCTCCACCAGAATTTATGCCCTTTGAATTTGCAGTCGAGCTGTCAGCCACATACCTATTATGCCCCAATGGTTTTGTAAAACAATTTAAAACCTTTTTATGCACTTCAAGGTAATTTTATGAAAAATGCTCATAACATGACTACTTCTCATTTCTAAATTGATTGTTAGATAGCTATTGACTTGCAAGTATATAGCCCAATTTAAAAAAACTACAGTCTTTTTTAATGTGCAACTAAAAGCAGATGCAACATAAGTAAATAATGCTTACTACAGTATAAATATAAATCACAGCATTTTAAATAAAGAGCTTTTCACTTATAGATGATATTAGGTCCAATCATCTAAGTCTTGTTAGTAAAAGTAATCAAAGTTCATGTTATACCCGAAAGCAACTTACAGATCTAAATGTGAGAACATTTATCATATTATTAATATAACTTGTGGATTTTTTTTTTTCATTTTGCTAACAACTAGAAAAAAGAAACTTGAAAAATCTTATCTTTAATCTAGGAGTCCTCCACAATAAAGGTCAAAGTGGAATCACCCAGACAATTATTTACACTCTATAAAATAAACTAGAATGAAAATATTGGCACCATAATCTTGACTAAGTTACAAATTGCACTTCATTAACCCTTCTTAACAATATTATGTTATATTTCTTTAAAATTTCATAAAATTTTACAAAACAAAAACATCTTTTAAAAGCCTAAACCATACAGCCCACCAATCTCTAAAAAATAAAAAGAATTGAAATATAAGTCAGTGAATTTGTCTCTACTGTGCGGTGCCAAACTCACAGCAATTTTGTTCATCTGCTCCATCAGGGCAGTGCTTCCTTCTGTCACATGCAAGAGTTCTATTGATACAAACTTTGTTTGCTGAGCAAAAAAATTCTCTGGTAGTGCAAGGATGTGCAGGGACAGCTTGGGTGTAAGAAATTGTAATTCAAAAATATAAATACTTTTAATTTAAGGGTAAAGAAGTAAGAGGTCAATCTTTGTAGCGCTAGTCTAGATGTGTGAACTAAAATTTAAAAACATGTTTTTTGTAAGATTATGACTACTCGTGGACTCATTTTGAGAAACCTATTCATTTTTATTAAACATTATTGTTACACTCTGTACTATTTAAGTGATTACTAAAAACCTTAGAAATGACAAATTAAGAGAGTTAAAAAAAAAGACATACAAGAACAAGAGCATTGCACTCATGCTTTTCATAAAATAGACTTAGTATGGTATGGGCTCTGGACTGTCAATCAATGGTCTCAATGGTCCTTAGTTCGCTGCCATACCCAGCTGTCCTGCAACACCTTTGGGCTATCTGAAGAAACATCCGAAACATGCACAAAAAAAAGCAAACAATCCAATTTAATTAATCTGACCAAGTTGGGGCATGATTCTTTTGGTCCTATTAACCAGATTCAATTTTAAAATAGGATATATGTACTTTATGATTCAGTCCCAATAAGTGGCTGGTCTAATTAACTAGATTTTAAAAAAATGAATGCTTTAGTTTCATAACATAGATACTAGACAAGCATTTTTTCATGACCAAATATACAACCTAAATGTAATTTACCAACAGCAAACAAAAAAAATACCATGTCTATTTCAAAGACAGAAACTTACAAATTTTGGAAAATGTAAATCCCTGGCCACTAACAGTTTGGTTTCCAATTCTTCCCCTTCTTACAGAATCTAACAATGTGTCCCGTATTTCATCTTCAGTAGCTTCACCTACAGATCCAAGGTCAAATGTCACTAACAAACCTCGGCTGAAAAAATCAAAGAAAAAAAAAAAGTTAAAATGAATCAAGTACAGTTGTCATATAACATGGAGAACTGTGGACCATCCCATCTTTGTTATTAACATGTTCAGCATTCAAAAAATTTGCCTCCAACCAGGCATAGTATATGGTCCCTAGACTTCTTAAAAATGATGAACTCATGTCTACCTTTATCAATAACAGATATATGAAAATAGGAAAATTATTAAAAGTCCTAACCTTCTGAATTGAAATATATTAATCATTCTAAATGACTATTTGAAAGCTGTAAGAAGTAAGACTATAATTAAAGCCCATTTGTTCAAAATTTATTTTGGTTCCTACTATTTAATACATTATGGTATGGGTATACAGTTAACAATATTCTATACATATATGACAGATTCATCCTGCATACAAGGACTAAAAATTGGTTTCTATTAATCTCTGCAAATAACTCTTTTTTTTAAGACAAATCCTTCACTACACTAAATGGTTTATGTAGAAAAAAAACAAAAAACTTTCATATCATGTATATATTTTTTAAAAGATTATTTATATTTTATTTGATTTGAGGCACATCGGCACAATTTAGGCCATGTCGTGCCTGTTGAAAAGATTACATAAAATAAAGAATTATAACATTTTTAAATATCCAAATATAAGTTTTAATTGTGTATTAATTCCAATAGTAGAAAATAAGTTTTCTCTAAACATTAAACTACAATAATATTCAGTCAATCAGACTATTAGTGATTCAATCAGACTATTAGTGATTCAATCAGACTATTAGTGATTCAATCAGACTATTAGTGATTCAATCAGACTAAGAGTGTATTAATCCGACTATCCATGAGTCAATCAGACAATCAGTGAGTCAATCAGACAATCAGTGAGTCAATCAGACTACCAGTGTATTAATCAGAATATCCGTGAGTTAATCAGACTATCCATGAGTCAATCAAACTACCAGTGAGTCAATCAGACAACCAGTGAGTCAATGATTTTTTCAATAAATTAACCAAATCAATTAGGCTATAAGTCAAAAAGTCAATGTGTGAAAAGTCAATTAGACAATGACATAGTCTATCAATTTTATTATTGCTTTTTGTACAGCACATTATGCTATAGCAAGCTCAGTGCATTATGATCCAGCATGTTTTATGTTTAAAATGAAAAAAATATATGTATTGGTACCCTTTGAAAAAAATAAATGTTTTCAAGTCCTAAAATTTTCTTTTAATTAAACATTTTTTTTTACACTAAACCATTCTCTTTCTAGTTCCACGAGAACCAACAAAATGACATGTTTCATATTATTTCACCTTCGGTCAACGTCTATTTCTATTTCTGAATCATTTCAAATGCCTTCATAAAAAAATAATTTATGAGTATCTGAGTGCATATTGTTCACACTTACCTAACCTGCAAGATTGTGATAGTGTGAAGCCCTAAAAGATTTCTAAACAAATTTTCTAAGTCTCTCTGTAGCTCTCTAGCAAGTTCTCTAAATTCTCTAGAATTTCTCTCTTCAAGTGCAGGAGAATATCTTAAACTGCTGTAGTGAATAGTTACTCTATAATAACCTGATGGAAACAAAAAAACAACAACAAAACATTAGATAAGTGTTTTCTCTGAGTTAGTAGCAACCAAATAATATACTGATTGGCAAAAAAAAAAAAAAAAAAAAAGTTTTATACAATACAATATTTTTTGTTGTGGTGGAGCTGTTTTCTATCTTATTCAGTATGTTTAAAATAGCCTTTTCCATTTTTTAGGACTAATTTATTTATACATAAAGGAAAGATTTTAATATGATCACATCATCATCATCACACTCCATTTAATTCGATTTTGTTTTTGTATTTAAAGATTATGGTTTCAGTGTTTTTTTTGTTATAATTGCTACTTTACTTTTGAGTCTTCTATCATGAAGGCTTTCTAAATTTAGTGATTTTACTAAAGGTGTACTTTAGTCAAATTTGAATATTCGTTTGTTATGAATCTCACTGCTCTATTTTGTGTCTGTTCCAGTTTCTTAAAGTTTTCTTCAGACAATTTCTTGAGTTGAGGGGTCCCAAACAAAGGATGCATATATTCTATTATTGGCCTAACCAAGGTTAAATAACATTTTAGGACCCAGTTTAGTTTTATGTTCTTATTTGATTTATAGAAATTTCTTTTAATAAACCTGTTATAGTCTATATTGAGTAAGGGTAATCTATCTTTTTTTTTTTTACTCCATCATTTTTTTTTTATTTTTTTTGGGGGGGGGGGGGGGGGGGAGCTGAAATGTGGAAGGTTAACAGGTGTCTCCACCTTCCCAAACGCTCTAAACTCTAAAGTAGTATAAGACCATCTCAGACGACAGCTTGCTTTAATTAACCGTGACCTCTAGATCTAGATCTATAATGTCGATATCGAAGGTGTCGCTTTAACTGGCACAGAGAGAGAGGAAAATACCTGGTAGCAGAAGCTTCTGAAACTAGTGAAAGAGATGACAGCGGTAGATCTAGATAAATCTATATTAATATATTATATTATTATAAAAGACCACGGGGTACACATTTTGATACCGAAAGAAAATATATTGCAGAATACAGACTCTAGATCTAGATCTAGACGGCGAAATGAAGATTTAGAAATATTGCCACTTGAAATTCGACATTCTCTCTTCGAACTCAAAGACAATCCTTATTTTTCTACATACATTTTTTTAAAGTTATGAAAGCCAAATATTATTTAGATATAAATAATTTCGATTAAATTATTCATACACATTTATATCATTATATAGTAATAATATAGATTATACATTTTATATACAATTGCACATGCAGGCCTACATATTATCAATAAGCTAATTAGTGAGTTTATAAATGTTTATTTTGATTATTTTAAAAATTAATTTGATTTTACTTTCTTCATACAACCACAGTAAAAAAAAAAAAAAGTCCACAAAATATAGGTCTAGATTACAGAAAGATTTAGATACGATCTTGAGTCTAGATGTAGATTCTTAGATCTAGATCTAGTACTGGAACTAGATTTTAGTAGGTCTATTAGAGTTGACTTATAATAACTGCGGTAGATTTTGTAATAGTTTCTAACGGTTATAATTATATGAACGTAAACTATGTTTTCGCGTTGACCGTAGGTGTATCCTATTCGAATGAAGAGGTTTTGCTTATGCTCCTTTTCAGGCAGTAGGCCTAATTTCGAAAATCTTATAGGGCTACATGTTGTTGACATGTTGAATTTTAGAAGACGGGTGTCGATAAATATGAGGCTGAGATTATGTAAAACATACAAAAGCTGCGTAACAGTGTTAGATCTATATTTTAAACACGAAAAGCATTTTAAAAAATATTTTTAAAAAAAAATGATACCTCGCTTTAACCTATACAACTAATAGCTCTATAAAGCTTGTCTTCGAAAAAGAACATTTTCACCCGACCCTTCCTTATTTTATTTTATAAAATACAGACGTTACTTCAAACAAGAAGATGATTACGTCCTACGCGTCATGCATCTAGTAATGCATGTCAACCAATGACTTAAATTCTGCAAGTCATTGGTTTTCCAGTCTGGATCAAGCAATCCATTCCATGTTCTAATAGCACTAGGGAAGAAGAAGCATTTGTACAAATTTGTCCTAGCATATGGAACGAGCAATGTGCAGGGGCGGACTGGGTGTCAAAATCGGCCCGGACATTTCTATAAAATTCGGCCCACAAATTCTCGATCATGTGATGGCATCCATTTCTAGGTGTATCGGTCCTTAAAAATAATTGTTAAGTTTGATAATGTATCGATATACATGTATACAGTGAACTCTATATCTTTATAAGCAATATAGCGTCTTTTTAAATCAGCAATTATGTAGTCCCTAAAAAGATGAAGCCTACTAGTAGCACTGTCTACATTCTACATTTTATTTTCGGAAAATGTATTCGATTAAAATAGTATTACACTGTAATGTCTGTGAAAGATTTTGTTTAAACACGACGCTCAGAGGGCCTTTTAAACAAATAAAAATAATAATATAATAAGAATATTATAAAACCTTTAATAATTTGAAATGTGCCAAAGTGGCGATCAGGCCATTTCGGTGGCTCTACCGGCCCATTTGGGTACCGGCCCACCGGGCATTTGCCCAAATGCCCATATAGCCAGTCCGCCCCTGGGAATGTGCCTTTATTTTTGTGTCTTTCTGATTATTTTATTCGTTTTTAGTTTTGTATTTCAAGATTACGGCTCAGTGTTTTATGTGTAATCGCAACTTTACTATCCCCCCCCCCCCCGGAGAATAAAAAAATCCTGGTTATACAAATATATAGATCTACTAGACTTTATGTGCAAAATGAAACTCAAAGAAAACTATTAAAAACACCTGTTGATATGTTTTCATAGATGAAGACAATGTATGTTACATTGGAAAAGAGGTTTATTGAGTCATCAAAACTTGATTTTCATTACCAGACGGTGGGTAAAATCATTCTTTAATTTAGGCCTATATCAATTATGCCGAATGCATTAGTCCTTTCAAGACCACGATAGTCTTTTCAAAACCGATGTTGGATTTAGATCTAGACCTAGTTCTCTAAATAGCCAAATTTAAATTCATTTCTTTTTCTAGTTTGAAAAATTATAACGGTCAAACTAGAGTGTGGCCATCGAGCCAGTAATTCTTTTCTCAGCGATATATATCAAATGTTAAATGTCTAAGAAAATCGTTAGAGCCGTTTTTGAGATCCTTCTCTAGATTCGAACTCCTCCTTGACGTTGTGATTTGAATAGGCCTATAGGTATTGTAAAAAAACAAGAATATATATTAATCACGACAGCATCTAGAGATCTAGATCTACATAGATGACTGTGACAATTGGGCAAACAAAATAGGGGATGAGGGCGATCGCCATTACCCCTCCCCCCCCCCCAACCGATCAACCAGTAGGTCTGTTACACCTTTCCGCGGCGTGACACATCCCCAGACGGTATCGTAGAGTAGGCCTAAGTTATGTATTGCTACTTACGTGGATAATCTACTACCACGGGTAATACTGCTACCGGGACCTTGATTGTAGCTGTCTGCGTGACGGCAGTCACTTTTTCCACTGGACTTTCGGACGTGCCACTGCCATCCTCGGAGTTGAGCGGCGTGGACGTTGGGTCCCCAAGCATTAAATCCTCATCGTCAGAGAGCGCGGCTGACCTCTTCACGAGATTCACTTCATTGGCTGTGTCCTCAAAATCAAAATCTTGCACCTGATACATCCAAACAAAACAAAAAAAGTATCCCATTAAAAAATGTAGCCTATGTGTAGATTTATAATAATGTATATTGTCGGTATCATTCAGTTTATCAATCAGTTGCGTAGCGACCATTGCACGAAGGACTTCATTGCGGCCAAGCCATTATTAATAAGCGAATAAGTGAGGGTGTCTAGATGCCACTAGCGGTACCAGAGGTCATCAAAAGAGGGGAGCGATTTTTTCCCCTAACCTTAACTCCCAGTATCCCTTATCCCTATGTATAAACGCACACACGCAATATATATTAGATAGATAGATAGATAGATAGATAGATAGATAGATAGATAGATAGATAGATAGATAGATAGATAGATAGATAGATAGATAGATAGATAGATGGATGGATGGATGGATGGATGGATGGATGGATGGATGGATTGACGGACGGACGGACGGATAGACAGAGAGACAGACAGATAGATAGATAGATAGATAGATAGATAGATAGATAGATAGATAGATAGATAGATCAGAGCAAAAAAAAAATTACATCAGCATTTCTCAACCTTTGCTAAAAAACAAAAAACAACAACAACAACAACAAAACAGCTACGTTGGTGACCCTTCTCTTGAAAGCTAGGGGGCGTGGAGCAGCTGTAAGCTCCCTCAGCGGGGTTCGGGGCAGAGCCAAGCATTCTCTTGCATTCCAACTACAGAATTGCATTTTCCTGACATCTAGGCCAAATTAAGTTTAACAAAGTGTGACTGACAGTCGAGGCACTAGTTTATCTTTATTAGTTGTATCTATATTAATATTATCTTCATATTAAGCGAGACCTCTCGTAGTTGTCCTGCTCTAGTGGGCATAAGAAATCAAGGATATTTGACCGTTTTAAATAGCACAAAATGTATAATTTTTATAACTTTTAGATTAATCTTTGAGCGTCGCCGCAAAAATTAAGAAGGCCAATTAGATTCTACTCTAAATCGCAATTGTTACTTAAAAGTTTATACTTAAACGTTTTTCATGAATTCTAAATTTTCCTTAAAAAAGTCTTTCTTAAAATAATTATGACAATTCATGCGCAATGACATAGACATATTTGAGCCCCCGCTGAGGTTATCACCTTTACATCTTCATGGCGATACCACAGCCACAGGTGGATCCTACAGGGATGTAAATAGATAACCATGGATCGTATTAATTTATATTTATTTAACCTGCGGCTACTACAGCAGGTAAGAGTAGAAGTATTGACAAGGGAGATAAGCCTTTGCCGAAGGCCTCATTTGGAGTTGTCTTTCAACGCACGACCACAGTAATCTCCCGTAGAAGTTAGAAGATGGGCACCAACCTGTGGCTTACTAAAAATAGCCAACATACACATGTTTCAGGGAGATAACCTCTCTTCGGAGTGTTAGTATCGAGAATCCTGTGGTCAGCATACTAGTATTTATTTTCGAAGCACAAGTACTGACCACGTTCTTCAATAAACGCCATGGGAAAAGGTAATTTAATCCAGGGGCCAAGTGTTATCTTTTACGGCAGTGTTTCGCTGTTTCCCAAACTTTTCCTTAACGGAACACTTCGCTCATTCTGAGTGGAACACTTTGCTTATTTTTTTAAGAGAGGTCAATTCACAGGTGGCCTACTTGCTCATTATTCCAGTGGTTCGTGGAACACCTATTCCGGCCTCGCCGAACACTATGATTCAGTGGAACACAGTTTGAGAAACACTGTATCAACGGAATCAGAAACAAAGCGTGTTTACCAAAAAAAACAAATACACTTTTACCAAAGCCGACGCATTGTTGGGACATAGTGAAAACAATTAACTCTTTTTCTCCTAACTGACGATACCAGCGTTGATTCCACCAGAATGTGGTAAACAATTACGGAGAGAAAGAGTTAAAACACGAAACAAGGGCTGTAACTTAACATTGTATATATTACAGGCAAAGTGCGATATTCATAATAAAGTTAGTTATCTTCCCTTGTTTACATTTTGAATTTTATGATCCAGTTAACATTCACGGGACTTTTTACAAAGCTTATATCAACTCTGTCTGTCTGTCTGTCTGGCCAAAATACTTCTTAATCTCGGATCAGAGTTGGATCAAGATGAAACTTTGCACTATTATTATTATTATTATTTTACTTTCTTTCTTTTACTTAAGTCTACTACATGTATTTCATCTCAAGTAAAGTATGTGTATATTGTAATAAAAGTTGTATTTAGTTATGTTCAAAAGGAAGTTATTCAATTTATTTCAAGTTTTGTAAGTTTAAATATAATACGTCTACCACCAGTCTGGTCCTACAAATCAACGACCGTTAACAGCACCGCCCCTGATCACATAAAGCAAAACAACAATACTTTTTTTTTTAAATCAGAGATGAACTGGGAGCAGTGCTCTCCAGATCAGATAATTCTCCTTCCATATGGTTATTTCTCGCAAGGGGTGTATCTCCAGAGAATGATGATTTTTATGCCTTACGATAACTTCTGCAGCTTTGAGGGACGTTGCTAGAATTCACTGATGACACTGCACAAGGGCATGGTTCGCTGGTTAAAAAAGTCATTTTCCGGAGTATGTGTTATCTTAATCTGTTGTACCTAGATGCCCGAGGGTGTCATGTGGCCAGCACAGCACAACGACCTACTGCCTTTACTTTTTCCCAACTAATGACAAGTAACAATTAGAGTTGGTGGGCTCAGAGGCGTCCCAAAGATCCTGAAGTTTAAAGTCTCAGTCTTTACCGAGATTCGAACCCAATACCCTAGGTTCGGAAGCTAATCGATTTACCCACTAAGCCACCACGCCCACGATGTACCTTGTAACCCGGAAGCAAAAAAAGTATTCGATGTTCGCCTCATTTCACCTTAAAATAAGAATATTTTCCCCTCAAGTATCAAATGTGATAACAATGAAAAAATAATATTAATACTATAATAATCGCAGCTTAGGGTAAATTATATATTATAACAGACCCCTGTTCTGGCAACTCTTTTTTTTTTTAACTCTTGGTATCTATTTGAAAAGCCAGTTGAGACCCATTAGTCAGTTGCATTAACTATACGGAGATGAGCAACGCATACTGAGGTGGTGCGCGATAATTTGGCAATTAACTGGGTGGGAGCACTAGATGCACTGCTGGGCAGATAATGGTTAATTGTCCTCAGCTTCGCTAAAAAAGGATAAGCTATGATAACCCGAAAAGGTTTAGATGTACCGCGTGCATTCAGATGAACTGGAGATAAAAATCTGTGATGGAATCTAGGGTTAGGGAAATATTAGCATGGAATTTTTAGAATTTTGCGATCAACACAAAACATGCATTCATATATAGAGCTGAGAGAGAAGCCTAAACAGCCGCAAGGAGATATTTTAAGAGAAAGAAGAGAGGGTGTGAGAGAAAGGGGAGAAAGTGTGGGTGAAGAGAGGGGCAAGGGGGCAGTGAGAGAAAATAGAACTGAAAGGGAAAGAAATCGACACGAAATCTACACCATATATACAAACATGACACTTGAGGGTAAAACGGCTGGAATGTAACCAGCGTAGATGGCAAGGTCAGTAAAAAAATATAATAATAACAATGTCAGAGTCACCACCCTAGCTTTACCCCATAACTTTTTTGCTTTACGTGATGTTATAGTGCCGGTGCATTTAACTTTGCATGACAAGAAGTGTGTGCACAGTAAATATTGTGTGATGTATTTGTGTAGACAATCTATTCCGAAGTAATAGCCCTATTTATAAATGAAGCAAGCCTTTGTTTGCTGAATGAATGCATAGAGATAGCTGCGATTCATATGTTATAAAGCTTTTTTTTTTTTTTTACAAAACATCTGTTCAAGTCACAACTTCATGGAACCTGGGGGGTGGAGGAACCTGGAAACGGCTCTAACGATTTTTCTAGAACATTAACAGTTGATGTAAATAGCTTAGAAAAGAATGGCAGGTTCGATGGACACGCAAATAACACTCTAGTTTGACGTTATAGTATAACTTTTCAAAGAAAAAAGAAATACATTTAAAATTTGGCTAGAGAACTGGTCCTAGATCTAGATCCAACATTTGTTTTGAAATGACTATCGTGTTCTTGAAAGGACTATCGCGTTTGGGACTTTCCGAATGTAAGGTATTATTGACTCAGGAGGCAAAATTGTGCGCATCGTCTTTCAATTCTAGATCTAAAGGTCTGTCATTGGAATATTCTTTATCTTCTTCTTCGTTCTCATTTTACATGTCGGAGGGTTTAGATCAGTAATCCTATAACTGCTCACTGCTCAGTGGTTTCCGGATCAGGCAGTTCTCCTTATGATTTCAAAAAGCTAGTATAAGTCACTTAAACACTAAACCCGAGTAGATGAAACTGGTAAACTAGGGATAGTAATTCATCTAGGAGAGAAAACTCCGAAATCAAACACCTGCTGCCTTGCAGGTGATCTTGGATGATCAAAGGCTATGGGAGCATACTAAAAAAGAAAAGCAGGCGAAAGCCGGAGTCAATGGGCCTCCTGGCGCATAACACATTGACACGCAACCTCATCTATATTGGAATATTATAAAGTGTAGTAGCTAAGAAACAATAGCTCTATAAGTTGTATAAAGGAGTTTTTTATGATGTTTTTTTTTAGTGTTTTTCCTGCTCTTGCTTTGTATATATATATATATATATATATATATATATATATATATATATATATATATATATATATATATATATATACAGACTTAAGTTGCTAAAGAAGATGATACCATAGGCAAACACCTTCGCCCTTTTTGTCAGATGTTCATTCTATCATATTGTATCGTGTCTACTTCGCCAAAGGAAGTTTCGCGCTACTTAAAACTATGAAGTGCAAAGGAAATACTTAAAAATCTACAGCTATCTCTAGTATTATGTTATTAGTTCTTTTATATATACATAAACAAAAACATAGTTAATTATCTATGAGTTTATTTTATTCAATGATTTAAGAGCGATGCCTAGATCTATGTAGAAGACTCCATTCTGCTGAAAATGGAATTTCCCAGAAGTTCCCGCGACCTCGTTTTACCTTTTTTCCCCCCGCCATGACTCACGCCCTTGTCTGACTTAATGAGAATCTCCGGGTTAGGAATGCAAGACTAGACAGACATCAGTTCGTGCACATCCTAGATCTATAAATCAGAGGCGTAGAGTTAAGGTGGTCGGCGATGAAAAAGTAGGCCACTTGTTCAATTTTAATCATGAGTTTAAATTCATTTCTACGTTCTTATTTGAAGTTTGAGTTGTCAGTTTTTTTTTTGGCACATCGACACACTTAAGGCCAAGTCGTGTCTGTAATCACTAAAAGGTTACTCACCCTTCATAACACAAGGGCTAAATTTTATTTAGTTAAGTTATTAAAATAACAAGGTCTATTCACTCACAGTTAAAATAGTAAAGGTAGTGAAAATTTAATAATTTAGTAAAAATCTTTTGTAAATATTATATGTACAGTAACGTCTGTACTATATAAGATACGCAACTCAAGAAAACATTAAGAAACTAGAAGAAATTTCTATAGATCAAATAAGAACATAAAATTAAAATGTTATTTAAATCTTGGTTAAGCCAATAATAGATTGTGCATCCTCTGTTTGGGACCCCTCAACTCAAGAAAACATTAAGAAACTGGAACAGACACAAAATAGAGCAGTGAGATTCATAACAAACGAATATTCACATTTGACTACAGTAACACCTTTAGTAAAATCACTTAATTTAGAAAGCCTTCAGGAGAGAAAGACTCAAAAGTAAAGTAGCAATTGTACATAACACATTGAACCATAATCTTCAAATAAAAACACAAAATCTAATAAAATACTCTGAAAGACACAAAGATAAAAGGCACATTCCTCGTTTCAAACGCTAGGACAAATTTGTACAAATGCTCCTTCTTCCCTAGTGCTATTAGAGCATGGAATGGCTTGCCTGGGCTAGCCAGGAAAACCAGTGACTTGGCAGAATTTAGGTCATTGGTTAGTATAATATGCATGACTAAATGCATGACGCGTAGGACGTAATCATCTTCTTTTTTGAAGTAACGTCTGTGCTATATAAGAAGAAAATTGTTTACAAATTATTATTATCTGTTATAGATCACAGGCGTGTGGCCAATGAAATAGTAATTTTTATCCCTAAGATATATCGTAAATATCTAATTTCTAGGAAAGTTTAGAGATTTTACTACTGATGTTGTTCTAGTCAAAGTTGTTGTTTTAAGTTAATAAACGAAGGTCTATTTTAATAAATTACAACTATTTTTGTGCGCTCTTCAGCATTGTAGAATCTAATTTTTTTCCCACGTAGAACAAAATAATTTTTGGCCTTTCAATATGGCGTCATTGACATTCATTATTTTGTCTATACCGTCTGTCTATATTAAAACCTCTCCCAATCTTCCTCTTCCAAACCTTCTAATCCTCCTCTTTTCCTTTTATCGCGGATTTTTTTTTTTTTTGGGGGGGGGGGGAGGTTTCCCGTATAACGCCACCGCATTCGATCATATCGCTTTCTTGTCTTTTTCTATCTTACCGAATTTTATCGCTTATAGAAAGTAAACGGGATCTTAAAAAACCAAAGTGTAAACTAAGAGTAGATCACTCTGCTTTAATTTTAGTGTGAAAAACCTCATTACACAACCAGCTTTCTTTCCTGCAGAAGTCATTGCTTTTCTCCCTATTTTTTTGGTGTAAATTCTTCGTCTGCCTCATACAAAACCAAACTGGGTTTCCGGCGCTTTTTTTTTTTTTGCTTGCCGGTAGAAATCAGCGACTGCCTAATGCTTATTGACATAAAAATATTAACATTATAGTTTATAGTTCTATACCTGGGTTGACGTCACAAAGGGGAAGTGACTGTGGACCGGATGTAAAAGGGAGAGGAGAAATTCCTCTTTCTCAGTGTTGCTTGTACTAGCTTTACAAAGGGATGATTACTAAGCCTTGGTATGAAAGAGTCTAGACCCGGTCTCTGTGAGCAAAGACAAGGGAAATAAACAAAACACCTTGAAAGAAAATTATGTCCAGAAGTTTGTTTCTATTGTTAACGACTTGACTCGTTTATCGGCTCCAAGATTGTTTCTAATGTGTTGGGGGTAGATCTAATGGCGGATGTTGGTAAAAAAAAATATAAAGGCATTTGGGGGGAAGGAGGAATGTTTTGAAGTTTGATGCGACACAGAGACAGACTATATCAGAAAAACAAAGTGAGATTGAGAGAGCGCGAAAGAGAGAGAGAGAGATGGGGTAAAGAGGGACAGAGAGATAAACAACAAGAGAGACAGCGAGACAGAGACAACAGGAAAGATTGCAAGAGAGAGAGAGAAAGCCTGCGATGGAAAAAAAGAGCGGGAGACAGCGAGAGAAAGAGAAAATCAGCAAAAGAGAGAGACAGCGAATTATAGAAAAAGTGAAAGAGACAGAGCGAGTGAGAAGGAAACAGAGGAAGAGAGAGAGAAACTGTGAAACAGAGAGAGTGAGAGAGAAACCGAGAGAGAGAGAGAGAGAGAGAGAAACAGGTAGAGAAAAACACGTTTTCTTCATCCAAATTTTACAATTTTGTTACTTTTTCATGTATGATTTGTTTGATAGGCAGGTGTATAGGAGACAGGCAGGGCTGCTGCTCAAAGCACCGCGCTTTGAGGTAGCATGGATTGCAGTACTTAAAGTAAACACATCCGCCCTGCGCAGCATGCACTTCCCAGACTCAGCCCCCTGCTAGAGCCGCCCCTTTTTTTTTTTTAAATAATTCCAGCTAACTACAGTTCGTAAAAATCAAACAGACTAAATGAATGAAGCATATGATTGATGTATTATTGTGTATGTTGGTATGGGTATTTTTTAATTGTAGTTTTTCTAACCAACGCTGAGGTGAAAAAACAGGCCGGGATAGAATGGTAGCAGGAGCCTAAACCTTAACGTAGTCTACCTCATATCGCTTTTTTTCCCCCATTCCTTCCATAAGCTTACACTTTCACCAAAGATAAGTAATGACTCAATTCTAAGACGCGGAGAGTTTTCATCGATTGGGTATTTACTTAGTGAAGTAAAAGAACATTAAAAAGTTGGAACGGAAATAGATTAGAGATAGAATAACGGACGAGAACTCTTGTAGTAACTTGACGATTTGGACAGTGCCCTCCCTTCTTCGTGTAATAAAGTTTTATGTTTATAAAGGCCGGATTAACTTATTCTGTACTATTTGTCCTGTTGGTGAGTTGTATTTAAGAACTTGCAACTACAAGTAATATCATTTCCAATAAAACAGTCTCACAGTTTGTTCAACAACCCCTCCACTCAACGTAAACTACCAACCATCAACAGACCAAAAAAAAATTTAATTCTTAATTTTTAAAATTTCTCATTTTCATATCGATTTGATATTTCGGACATAAACTTCTGTAGAGTTACAACACATTTTAGTAAAATTTCAGAAAAGATCACTTAGTGGTACCGTCTATACCATACATTTTCGGCGACCCTTTTCACAATCCCCTACTCTGCCGCGACCCCCTCCCTGCACACACACACATACAGAAATAGAAGAGTAGACAATATCAATCCATATTTTGGATCGTCTTAGGCGACCCCTGGCAAAGCGTCAATCAACCCCCCCCCCCCCAGGGGGTCGCGACCCACAGGTTGAGAACCCCTGACTTAATGAATAGGACGTTCAACACTAAAACTCAATTTGCTGTGACAGTTCAATATTCCATCTATGAGACTCTGGAAAACTAGCATTGATAGTGTATTTTTACAAAACGTATATCAACTCACTAGGTCTGTCTGTCTGTCTGGTAAAAATTTTGAAAATGTGCATAATTATTTCTTTTACCTGACAACACAAGATTAAATTTATAAAAAAGTAACAAATTAGTTTATTAACCATTGGTAATAAATTATTTTGATTGATATCTCGAACAAGGGAAAGAAATCGTAATTAATTGACTTAAGTGGTGGTATAAGCTGAATTAGTCCCCCTTACAGGTCGTCGTCTGAGTCTTAGTGAGCACAAACCTGAAAAATAGGACGAGACTGTAGAAACATGCTCATAAGCTCTTCACTAGCAGAGTGGTTACCGCGTTGTCTTGAGAAGCCTGGGTAGGTCTTTCCCACTTTTTTTTTATATTAAAAATGCTTTTTTTTTTTTGTTAGTCTAGATCTATTATAAATTTAATTACATGACTAATCCAAACTAATTAATATAAGTACGCTCAATATGGGCTTTGTTTTCTATAAAGTATTTTAAAATATATATACTTCATATACATGTCTTATAACTGGGTATCAGTTATTTCCTGTTTGCATATAATAGAGAAGGAATATTTTTTGAACAAAAGTATTACTTGTTTTCACTTTTTTTTCACAAAATTGTCCTACAGGGGTAGCATGATTAACGAGCAGGGTGTCATGTGGCCAGCACAACGACCAACCGCCTTTACTAAGTCGATTAGAGTTGGGTGCAATAAAAAATCCGAAATGCAAAATCCCATTCTTCACCGAGATTCGAACCCAGGACCCCAGGTTCGGAAGCCAAGCGCTTAACCACTCAGCCACCGCGCCCCCATGTATGCCGTAGATTTATAAATACTTTCACACTGACAAGACCACTCTAAGCTCACTTATCGGGAAATGGGAAATGGAACGGTCATGTTTCAAAAATAAATTATTCAAGGGGTCTTTTCAAATGGTATGAGGTTGTAATGGAGGCAACTGAGCTGTCTTGGTTTTATGCTACATTCACGTCACATTAGTTCATATCAAGGTGTGCTGGTTTACTTAAAACAAATAAAATAAATAAACATTTACTTGGATTGCTATTCACAGCCAAGTGCAGCGAGTACAAAGGGAAGCACTCAACTCGAAGTGATAGAGGCTATTCACACTCTCGACGAAAGAGAGGCTATTCACACCCTATTTTGGTCTGGACAGTGTCACTTACAAAACAGCTGACGTGCCAAGTGTATCTGTGAGAATATGTGGAAATCTAGAGTGCACTTTGATAGAGAAAGCGATTGTCAGATCACAGTACTGACTTAAGTGATGCACTTCGGGTTGAGAGATTAGAAGTTTAATTAAGTTATATAAAGTTATCCTTTCAGACCATGCGGTCCAAAGGGCAGATGATGTTGAGGTCATCTGTTTCCTTGGCCAACGGTTAAGGAGCAGGATGTCATGTGACCAGCACGACGATCAACCGTTTTTACTTTCTAAAACTTGGATGGACTCAGGGGCGCCCTAAAAATCCCGAAGCTCAAAATCCCAGTCTTCACCGAGATTCAAACCCAGGACCCCAGGTTTGGAAGCAGGCGCTGAACCACTCAGCAACCCCTACTTAAGTTATACAATTTTTAAAAATTCCTACTTTGTGTTCAAATAATACAGTAAAATCGTAAAAGGTTGCGCCCCACTGGACAAAGAAGTATTACAGTTCTTTCGTAGCCAAGGTTATCTGTCTATCAAAGCAAAGTTCCCAGTTCTGTCCTAATAAAATCGCTGCTATCATAGATACAACTCTTTACCTCAAAGGATGTGATACATCTTTAGATTTTTTAAATACATTTATGCTCAGACGGAAGCCACGGGGCAGGTGTTTAGAACATGAAGCAGGTTGAAGAGGAAAAATCTTAGGAACTTAAAGATACAGTGACGTGATAGACAAGAACTGGAAAACTGCTCGGCTGCTGGTGAAAACTGGACCAGACTACTGAGAGTCTATTTTTAGAGTAATGTTAGACTACTGGCAATCCACGACTAGACTTCTTAAATATTCCCAGACCAAATTTAGATCTACGTTTTCTCAAAAGTTGGCTCAATGTTTATCACGGAATAATATGAAACATTTTTAGAGCTAGATCATAGACATATATATTTATTTATGTCTATGAGCTAGATCTAGTAATTGAACATCAAAAATACACAATCAAAATCACAATTTAGTGTTGCATTCAGTATTGATAAAGAAGTAGCATTTAAATAGATTGATTACCTAGATCCTTCTAGATTATGTATCTAAAAATTGCAAAATAATAATTATTAGGGTTGAAAAAAACAACAACTTTACTTCTTTGAACTACTTTACAAAACAACGCCTAGATCGAACTTTCTAAAAAAATTTCACGACATTTTGTGTAGTGTTAAAAAAATCTCCATGTCCAGTCTAGACTGGAAACTCTTTTTCAAGTTCTAAGGGAAGTCGCCCCCGTAGACTTATAGTCTATATATAGATATACTTCTAGACTGGAAATCGGAAATAAATTCTTGCGTTGTCTATTACATCGTTATTCAAAATGGAATCTTAAATAATTGAAAGTCTAGGTCCATTCTGATTTAATACGCTATATTGCTCACGGTTTATACACGTTTTACCAGCTTAAATAGCTGAGACAAGCTAGAATTTATGTCCAAGACTGCCACGCATTCTTCACCGGGCTAGAACTTAACATAAATAAGGTTAATGTGTCTGCAGTAAAGCTGCAACTTCAACTGCTTCAATTTATTCTCAAAATTGATTGAAAAATATCGCAAAGTTGGCAACAATCCCGTCATTGCCTGGCCTACATGTATTCACCCAAAACATGCCAACTTTATTAACAGAGAACATCGGATGTTCGTTCTAGTAAGCGCCATGTCGAAAGTAATTGTCTCTGGGTTAAATCTACTCTAGGCAGATCGCACTGCTAACATGCACTGACCAAATTGACTTGAAGCTAGATTTACATCAACGTAAGGTAGAGTGTGATGCTACATCGCGAAATCTGGTCAAAACTGGCTAGCTCACCTGTAGATCAGATGTTTTAAAGCGTAGGAGGGGTCACACAGGGCGGTGGCAGGGGAGAAAGAAGCCAGTCTTGTGTTTGTTTTGGTCCATGGAGTGAATCTGATTTATTGTGGAAGAAACAAGAGCGGGGCCAGACTACTATTTGTTTGTGCTTGTCAGTGGTTTTAGAGAATGTAATGATTCGCATTCTGCGGTCGTCAGTAGTTTTGTAGAATGTAGTGGATTTATAGAATTTAGTGGTCCTCATTGCAGTTGTCCGTGGTTTTACAGAATGTAGTGGTTTTATGAAATTTAGTGATCCTTATTGCAGTTGTCCGTAGTCTTATAGAATGTAGTGGTTTTATGAAATTTAGTGATCCTTATTGCAGTTGTCAGTAGTCTTATAGAATGTAGTGGTTTTATGAAATTTAGTGATCCTCATTGCAGTTTTCCGTAGTCTTATAGAATGTAGTGGTTTTATGAAATTTAGTGATCCTCATTGCAGTTTTCCGTAGTCTTATATAGAATGTAGTGGTTTTATGAAATGTAGTGATCCTTATTGCAGTTGTCCGTAGTCTTATAGAATGTAGTGGTTTTATGAAATTTAGTGATCCTCATTGCAGTTGTCCGTAGTTTTATAGAATGTAGTGGTTTTCAGTTCTATTTCACTATCTTTCTATCTATCTATCTATCTATCTATCTATCTATCTATCTATCTATCTATCTATCTATCTAATAACTATCTATCTATCTGTCTGTCTGTTTATCTATATATCTAAAACAGGAAACAGGAACTTCTGTTTGTTTGTTGTTGTTTTTTTTTTTTTTTTTTACTTCTGTAGGTTTCAAACGAACTACAAACGACTGTTGTTAAATGCAATTAAGCAGATGAATTAAGCAACAACAAAAAATACCCTTCACCAAACTACAAGAAAAATGCCTTATCATCAATCTGCACAGGTCGAATTCCCTTCCTATCAACAACCCTGTAAATCTTTCAAACTGAACGCCAGTGAAAAGAAACAGTCGGGATTTAGTCAAAGGTAAAACTACTTCTTTGTTGGAGTCGAGAGACGATTACATTTTTAAAAAAAAGGTATAACAAACATTAAAAGCTGTAATGCATTTGCATCAGAATATATATATATATAATGAAACAATTAAACATTTTATATTGTAAAAAAAATTTTGAGTCGTGTCTCTTGTGGTCTTTTCAACTAGTTTGATAAGTTTTCATTACATGTGTACATCAACTCTTGTCTCTTATCTCGATCTAGACATAGAGAAAATATAATTGGCGAAAAGAAATCCTCCATTCATGCAGTTCACAATATCGTCCACCTCCCCACTTATTTTTGTTCCAACATAACAAACACTGTGTCTCTTAATGTTTAATATTATAATATTGTAGCTGACCACAAACGAGTAGCAATAATACGTATTATACAATTCTGAACCATAATGTATAAATATAAGTGTCACTCTTCAAACAAGTACTCAAAGACCCACAAAAAAGGCACGTTTCTTATTCTATACGCTAGGACTAATTCGTACTATTCCCAGTGCCATTAGAACATGGAATGGATTGCCTGAATCAGCCAGGAAAACAAAAGACTAAGCAGAGTCTCCAATGACTAGGTCACTAGATTGACACCCGTAGGACGAAACCATCTTCTCTTTCGAAGTAACGTCTGTAATTTATAAGATAACATGGAGCAAAGCTTTTGTTTTACAGACTACCACATCCTTCTATGGGGGCGCCGTGGCTAAGCGGCAAAGCGCTTGGCTTCCGAACCGGAGACCGGGGTTCGAATCCTGGTGAAGACGGGGATTTTTAATTTCGGGATCCTCGGGCGCCTCTGAGTCCATCCAGCTCTAATGGGTACCTGACATTAGTTGGGGAAAAGTAAAGGCGGTTGGTCGTTGTGCTGGCCACATGACACCCTAGTTAACCGTAGGCCACAGAAACAGATGACCCTTACATCATCTGCCCTGAAAGGTCTGAACGGAGAACTTTTTTACTTTTTTTAAGGAGCAAAGCAAGCTACTAGAGAAATAAATAGATCCTCTCTGTAGTCGACCCTACAATAAATAAATAATGTTTAAAAAATGAATAGCAACTAGCATTCTACACCCTGCCGTATGTCTGACGTCACTCTTCCGTTACTTTATCACGTTCATAAAAGCATTTGCGCAGCACTGAACCATTTCACGAAACAAAAAGGGGCGCAACTAAGAGGTGAAACTCACGAATTAAATTAGAAGCAAACTTGTACCAACATCGCAACCAAAACTCATATTTAAAAAAAAAATTCTACTGCATCTTGACGTCACAGATGGATGATCCCTTAAAAAAACCGATTGGCTTATATAAAATTATGAACAACGTCTACATTTCGAAGAAACGGTTCAAACCAATGGGGATCGCGGCAATCAATCCAAGAGTCTTCCACAAAAAATCCCTTAGTCGCAAGGGTCATCCAGCGACAGTGTTCCCACAGCTAGATGTGTCACTAAGATTTATGTTTAAGAGAAAGCTGCCTTCTGCGGTAGTAAAGTAATGTGCTACGTGCTTCGTCCATTTAAGAGAAGGCGGGCACAAGAAGTAGCTCATACATTAGTTACCGTCAACATGAGCCTACATTTCTTTTCAGCATTTTGCAGCCTCCTGACCTTTCGGAATACCCCATAGAAAAATGTTTTACATTTCACTCCTAACTGACGATACCAGCGTTGATTTGACCCCATTGAATTAAATTAATTTTTGGTTTTATAAACTTAAATTTGTGTTATATAAAAAAATAGCATGCATTCTATAATTAGATACCTAATATAACATTTCCAGATTACATAACAAAAACGTTATTGAAGTTTAATCATAACAGAGTAGCGAAACACAAAATAGCAAAATGAATAATACAATTGCAACGTGGAGAATAATTACGGAGAGAAGAGAGTTAAGACTTATCTTGGGAAGCAATGGCTTAGTGAAATACCAAATGAATTGCCTACTAGAACTGTATAATTTCTGTATCATTGATATATCGAGTCGACATCGTTCCGACCACAGCTAATGCCCAGGCATTCATCTCATTTCCATGAAATGACCCATAGTCACCTCGCAACTGAAGAGTAGATATATCGAGTGTACCATTAACGAATTATGGGCTGTATCAATTGTATAACTGTTGTATCGGTGTATGATTGCTCCATCACTTTTTAACTTTGTTGTGTAAATGCATGTATCAGTTCAGTCAAAGTTAACTTTATTGTATCAATGATTTATCATATATTATCCTCTTTCCATCACTTATAACATTGTCGTATTATCAAAGTATCATTGTAGGCTACATATCTCTGTCAATTGTTGTATCAGTGTTGCATCGTGAGTGTACCATCTTCCTATCACCAATAACACTGTTGTACCAATCAACGTGGGCACCTCAGCACTGGATGTGAGTTCCTAAGCGACAACTTTATGTCAATGTAATAATTGCAATTCTATAGACTATAATGTCGCTAGATCTATAATTCTGTGGGCTAGATCTATGATTCTGTGTGCCAGACGAACGCTTCTATGGTCTACATCTATGACTGTAGGCGAAATGTCGTCAATTGTGAATACTTGGACAAACAAAACGTTTACTGTCAATCACAAGATAAATATGAGCTACACATGTTAAAACTTTTTAAGTTTTCTAAAGCCCCCCCCCCCTTTTTTTCACATATGATCTCCTTCGTATTAAAGCGCAACTAACTCTCAAAGTAACGTAAGTTTTGTGAACAAGAACAGAAACTTAGAAAATATCTGGATATAATAATAATGATAATAATAATCTTTATTGTCCGTAAGGAAATATGTCTTACAATTTGTGCATTACACCGAACAAAACATTATAGCTATAAAAAAAAACTAAATGTACATTCATACAAAACTCACTCATAATTTACATGTGAAACGTTTATATCAGATTGTTTCTATTTAATAGCTAAACACATGATAAACACCAAAATATTTATGTCTGTTTGTCTTTGCTATCGGTGTCTTGTATCTCTTTTGTGAGATATAATGCTAAACTCATTGTTTCTTCTGCATTCTCCAATAACTTTCGTCTCAAACGTCGCATTTTATCAATGTCCCTGTAGAGCTCATTTTAATATATAATAATAAAAGGTGGGCGGCCTGTGTGTATCAGACCTACCTCACACATTCAATTTGCACACAAGCTCTTTAAAGTGGAGCTACTCCATACTACTATGCTATACTAATTTAAGACGTTATACTAATAGAAGACTTTGTGCTAATATAAGACTTATACTTGTTAAAGCTTCCGCACAGTGTTGAGTATTTGAACTATAACCAAGTCCGACTGGAGGTAACCCTGAACTCAAACTATTTCAGTAACACCGGCGAAAGGCCGAAACAATCAAGACATGTAGTCGACGCTGATGTTGGTCAACAAATATGTTTAATGATCAAGAAGGGAATCGTCCAATGTCAGCTATGTCCGTAAACTACTTCTTATTCTTGCTGTGATAAGAAAAGCGTCTTGTCTCTATCAAATCCTTGAGCGTTCTTATTTTTTTTAAATCTGTCACGTCACTTGTCGCTAAGTAAAACTTTCCCCTTATTCCCGAAACAAATACTAAATTCTAATCATATCATAACAACTAATAAACGACTTTATACTTTATGGTTGTATGGTCGTGCGGTTTGCGCGCTGGACTGTCGTTTGGATTTATCGATGGTCCCGGGTTCAAACCCTGCCCGCTCCCATCCCCCGTCGTCCTGCAGGAGGTTTGGACTAGGAAGTAAACTATCTTCAACTCTGAAGGAACATCCGAAACATGTAAAACATTTTACATTTTACAACATACTAATATAGAAATGGTAGGCTCCTGTACAACCAAAGCGAAAGCCACCTTAGCCTGCGATATATGTGGACGGGAATGTCTCTCCGAAGTAGGGCTCCACAGTCACGTGAAAAAGTGTTCGAGATGAACCATAGTCTTTCGACGACTGAAGGAGTCCAACATCTAATATAAGACTTTATACTAATATAAGACTTTATACTAATATAAGACTTTATACCAATATAAAACTTTATACTGTTGTTTTAAGATACTGTTTGAGTATGAAAAAAAAACCCATTGCATATTTAGTTGTTTTTTTTTTAAGGGTTTGCTTTCAGTAAACCAAGGTTTCTATAAAATATTGAGTTGTTTTTTTTTACCAATAATGAAGATTATTACCATTTAAGTCTAAACCTCCTAAACTGCTGGAGATGATAGAAGCGTGAGAAAACATCCGAAGCGCTAACCACTAGGCCAGAAAATCTTCCATAATGGAACTACAAAAGTAAGTATTTTGATTGAAAAGTAAACTTTAAACCTACAGGATCGAAGAATGTAACTTATTTAGATTTTAAGTAGCCTAACAAATTAAAGTAGGTTAATTAACCAAAAGTAAAAAAAAAAGTTATAGATCAAACTGGTTTATCTACACTTCCGTGCAGCCAGCAGAACTCAATTCACGAAATCAACATCTTAGACTGGGTGGACTGCGCCATGCTGCGCCCTGCCGGTCGTAACAGTTCCTGTAGTTAGATTCCTGGCTAACATAAATAAACATCTGCCTACTTGTATATATGCCAGACATAAATGTTGATATTTCACAATAATGCCATCTGGCAATGTCGTGTCCAACTAGTCGAAGAAACTGCTGAAACTGTAAATCATTTTGCGCGGGAATTTCCCTGTTTGAAAAGTTCATTTCCTGTAACTTGGAAAGAGCTTACTGTTGCGTTCCCTTCTTAGATTCTAGAGAAAATCTAGAGCCTTTATACAATTCTTACAGTCAACTCCTTAAGATGTTTTTAGAGGTCTGTTGTATATTATTACAACATAACGCAAAAGAACACCTCCAAAACTCTCAAAAAATACATCTTTGATAGTAACAAATTTGTGTTTCTCTCACTCTCTCTCTCTTTCTCTCTTTATATATATATATATATATATATATATATATATATATATATATATATATATATATATATATATATATATATATATATATGCCGGTACTCAGTTTTTTTATTGCCTTACTTTTAACAACTAATAAATTAATAATAAACGTTACAATGCAAGAAAAGTAATAATTTTTCCACACATTGAAAAAGGTACCGGTACGCACGTACCGTCACAAAAAAAGCACATATATATGTAGATAGGCAGGCATTTGACTGGAACCCACAAGGAAAGAGGAAAGTGGGCAGACCCAAGCAAACCTGGAAGAGGTCAGTCATCAGTGAAGCTGAGGGTACTGGAATGACATGGGAGCAGATGAAGAAAGCTGCTCAGAACCGAGTTCGGTGGAGAGGTGTGGTTGCGGCCCTATGCTCCCCTGGGAGTGCACAGGATTAAGTAAGTCAGTAAATCATATGTAGATAGATAGATAGATAGATAGATAGATAGATAGATAGATAGATAGATAGATAGATAGATAGATAGATAGATAGATAGATAGATAGATAGATAGATAGATATGAAACAGAGGCATGTATCCAACTAATCACTCAATGAGACGAGACAGCTGGTCACGGTCCCATGCACATGACCTTAAATCAGTTAATGGTAGACACCCGGTGCACAAAAGAAAAAGAAAACAATACTAGACACGCACACACACCGCCCCAAAACAAACAAAAAAACACAACCCATATTCGTTCGGCTGAACAAGATTCGTTACACTCTGCGACTTGACCTATTTCTTCTGGAAGATGGGGAGGGAACGGCTTCCAGGTTGAGGGGGTGTCAGAACGCTTTATGAAGAACACTAGCAGTGGCGTAGCTGGGGGGGGGGGGAGAATTAGAAAATTCCCCCGGGCTTACACTTGAGGTGGGCCCCCAAATGAGTGATTTTTTACATTAAAAAATAAATTTTACACAAAATGCAGGGCCCCCATAAGAGGTCAAGCCCCCCCCCCGGGCCCCCAAACGATGGAAAATTCTTATCTATGCATCTGAACACTAGATACATATGTTCGACAAAAATATATTTCTGAATGACACATTTTTTCCTCTGTGTTTGTCAGAAGATACGTGAGTAATTAACTTTCACTTGAGTAACACCAGTAATAAAATCACTCACCTTTAGACACACTCTAGGATTAAAGACTAACAATCAAATACAAAAAATAGTTTAAAAAAAAAAAAGCTTATTAAAGGGGAGGAATTCCATAATTACAGCCATATATCTCAATACTGTAAGATTTAGTTTCCTTTTTTCGATATCAAACAAAACCATTTAATTAGCACTATTTAATTAACTAATTGTTGTTTCTTTGATTTTTTTCATGTTTTGCTAGGGACAATGAACAACTGCAAAGTTTTAACGTGATCTGAGAATAGGAAATAAAAAAATGTTGTGTTCAGAATTTGTACCAGACAGACAGACAGGCAGAGCTAGTGGACATATGTAAAAAAATAATAATAAAGTTCCCCTTTCAGACCTAGCGATCTATGGGACAGATCACAAAGTTGATATAAGCTTTGTGAAAAAAAAAAGAAACAATATAATATACAAATACATAAAAACACAACCTAATCAAATACTTGTAAAGAATGGCATATGATAAGAAAAAATTAATAGAAATGCCTTCTATCCCTGCTACTGTTACATACTAATAACTCTCACTTTAAAGATACTAAATAGAATTTGAATCATTTCGATAATTTTTCTTGATCATTTTTCTTGATAATTTTTTATTATCTTATCAAGCTTTTTTGAAGTAACGTCTGTATTACATAAGATAAGATAAAATAAATTCCGCACATAAACTCATGCTGTGTTTTATTACTCATTTTATTAAGATTTCTGAAAGATTATTAAGCAATGGTCTAGCATCTTCCAAAAGTCTAGCATCTTCCAAAAGTCTAGCATCTTCCAAAAGTGTAGCATCTTATTAAAGCCTAGCATCTTATAAAGATAAATCATCTTACAAAGACCTAGCATCTTACAAAGATGAATCATCTTACAAAGACCTAGCATCTTACAAAGATCAATCATCTTACAAAGACCTAGCATCTTACAAAGATCAATCATCTTAAAAAGACCTAGCATCTTTCAAAGTCTTAGCATCTTACAATGATTTAGCGTTTTACTAAGGCCCAGAATCTTACAAAGGCCTAGCAGTAATCGCACTATGTACACTTTAAAAGTCTTCCACAACCTTTCTTTTCAGACATGCTTCTGTTGAAATGGAAGTGGTTAGTGAGTGATAGATTATTGTAGATGAACTGAGCGAGAGGGTTTCATTACCCTCATCTCTCACCCTCTCTCTTCTCATGGTGGGTGTTACAGGTGTGAGGCTAGCATTTCATCTCATTTTTAAAAATAAGAATATTTTTTCGTTCAAATTCTTTTTTTCTTCAGTCGATATAGATCTAGATCAGGATATCCGAGTCAGCAAATCTTGAACCATTTTGTTCTTTCACTACTTTTGGTGCGAGGCCAAGGAACAGGTGTTCCGTTTAAGATTACTTTATAGCGCCTATGCTATAATTATATTATTCAACAGGGGGGTTGAACAGGCTAGCTGGGATCATTGACTCTGCCCGTCTCTCTTTCCATCTCTCTTTTTTCTCTCAGTATCTTTTCTCTCCTTTTCTCACTTTTGTTTTCTTTGTTAATCTCTCGTTATTCTCACTCTCTTTTAGATAGCTGAACAAATTTAGATAGCTGAGCAAATTTATATAGCTGAACAAATTTAGATAGCTAAACAAATTTATATAGCTGAGCAAATTTATATAGCTGAACAAATTTAGATAGCTGAACAAATTTATATAGCTGAGCAAATTTATATAGCTGAACAAATTTAGATAGCTGAACAAACTTATATATCTGAACAAATTTAGATAGCTGAACAAATTTAGATAGCTGAGCAAATTTATATAGCTGAACAAATTTAGATAGCTGAACAAATTTATATAGCTGAGCAAACTTATATATCTGAACAAATTTAGATAGCTGAACAAATTTAGATAGCTGAACAAATTTAGATAGCTGAACAAACGGCTCTTTCCGAGTATAGTGGTCCTAGTAAGTATATAAACACAAAGTGACCATCCACTCCATGTCCCTCACAACGAATGGCTTGGTAGAAATAGCTGTTGTACTCGAGTTAAAAAAAAAAAAGAGAGTATTTTGGCGTAACGGAACACCGGTTGATCGTTTCAATTCACCTGGTCGATGCCACGCAGAACGACTAGAGTCTAGACTCTAGTTGTTATCTGTTCATCGTGTGCCAACTATCAAGGTTGACCAACTTCGAATGTCAAGTTGATCTTAAAGCCAATATAGAGAAACATGCTCAGTTTGTTTGTTTTTATGGTTGTTTCCTGTATTACCTTTTTTTTTTTTTTTTTTTTTGAAATGAACGTAGAATCATTTAACTCTTTCTCTCCTAACTGACGATACCAGCGTTGATTCCACCTGAATGTGGTAAATAATTACGGAGAGAAAGAGTTAAGTCTCATCTGTTTTGCTAGAAATGTAGCAACGAATTCCATATTTCCCGGAAATGAAGGGAGGTTGTTTTAAATTCAATTCTAAATATGTATATTGCTCAAAGATTACAGCTTTCCTATTTTTAATTTTAAAAAAAAAACGCTGCTTCCAAATGATACTAAAATATAAAAAAAATCGCGCGACACAAATAAAAAAAAAAAGGACGCGTGGTTGGTGTTTTGGGGGAAGACAAGTCCAGGTCAATGCCACGGAAACGTCTAGACTATTTTGATATCTGTTAATCAGGTGTCAACTGACAAGGTTGACCAACTTTGAATGCCAAGTTGATCTAACAGCCAAACTGGAGAAACATTACGTCTGAATTGTTTCATTATTTATTTAACCAAGTTTTCTAGGAAAGTCTCGGCGCCCAATTTACAGTTGAGTAATATTGTATGAAAGATGAATGTAGATCATTAGCGCTTAGTATTTGCTTAATAAAGAGAATGACTCCATAGTGTGTTTTCTATTGGGGAAAAATGCAATAGTTTCCCTCACATTTTAGAATAGATGGAAATGAGATGATGGTTGACACCATCCCTAGCGACGCTTCTGGTATCATTGACTCTGTCCGTCTCTCTCTCTTTCTCTCTCTCTCTCTCTCTCCATCTCTTTCTCTTTTTCTATCGGTATCTTTTCTTTCATTTTCTCACTTTTGTTGTCTTTCTTTATCTCTCTTTATTCTCCCTGTCTTTTTCTCTCTTTATTTGTCTTCCCCTCTCTCTCTCTCTTTCTCGCTAATTGTGCTTTTCCTTAAGTGTATAGTTTACCCCAGATTTTTGTCTCTACCTGAGTCACACACACACACACTTTTGTACTACTAGTGTTACAAATATTCTGCATTCCTGCTATATTTTAAATATAAAATTAAATTCAAGTATCTTCTAGCAATCCTAGTGACTTAACTCTTTCTCTCCGTAATTATTGTACCTCGTTTCGACGGATTTCTTCATGTTGATCATGACTATTTCACTCCCCTGTTATCATTAAGCTTCAATATCTTTGTCGTTTGTTATCAGAAAATGTTTTATTTGGTCTAGAATTCAAGGGGAATGAATGCTCTTTTTATAGAAAACAAAAATAAAGTTTATAAAATTAATAAATGTATTAATTTATTTTAATGAGGTCAAATCAACGATGGTATCGTCGATTAGGAGAGAAAGAGTTAACGACAAAGTAAAAAAATCTGTGTTTTTTTTTTTTTTGTTTTGTCGAAAACACCCTGATTCTGGGTTGAAAAAAACAGAACAAAAAATAATAATAATAACGGAAGCACTGACATTGAATGCTATTTACTGTTCAAGAAGGTAGAGGGACGTGACTCTGTTGAGGAAAAGAGAGATGTACTAATTCACTCCCCTCCCCGTGCACATACAGGCCTACCACCAAATAGACGTCAAAAGATAAACGTGTGATAATTGGACAGTGATACAAGACACGGGGGTATATGTTATCGAAACCTTCATGATCCAAGCAAAGTATATCATCTGGTGTCATGAACTCTGATGCCGCCATCTGGGAGAGCCATTAAAATTTAAAGAAGATAATAATCCCAAACAGATGCAGCTCGTGAACTGGGGTACGATCAGGGTCAAGGTAGGGACGGCCCTATCATTAAAGACAAGCTTTTAAAGTACAATACGAACGGTCAATTTGGGGCACTTGAAATGCCTGATTTGGCAAACTGGCGCTGGATAAGGATAAGGCATGTATCCGGTAGATACAAGATAATAAGTTTTAAATATAGTTCTATATGGAGGCGCGGTGGCTGAGTGGTAAAGTTATTGGCCTCCGAACCGGAGGTTTCGGGTTCGAATCACTGAATCTCGGTGAAGACTAGCTTGAATTTCGGGATCTATAGGGCGCCTCTAAGTCCACTCAGCTCTAATGGGTTACTGACATTGGTTGGGGAAAAAATAAAGGCGGTTGGTCGTTGTGCTGGCCAAATGACACTCTCGTTAACCGTGGGCCACAGAAACAGATGATCATTACATAATCTGCCCAAAAGATCGCAAGTCTCTAAGTGGAACTTTATATTTCTATATCTATTGATGATGGCTTTAGCGAAATAGAAACAATTTAAATAGTCAAGTCTCCATGCCATTTTGCTACTACTTTAAATTTCGTTTGTTTATTGTAATAAGAACACTTACAAACAAAAAAGTAAAGTTAATAAGCTAGAATTTTAAATCTGGTATTACAATTACTGTAAATTAAGAAATATTGTTCAAATGCTTAATGGCAGATCTCAGGTTTGGTGTGCACGTGCAGGCCAGAATTATCGTCTGCTGGAATACACATGTGTGCGCTGTGGTTTAAGTTATCTCTCTATCTACCTGTCTGTATAGCCAATAATAGAATATGCATCCTCTGTTTGGGACCCCTCAAGAAAAAAATTAATAAGCTGGAACAGACACAAAATAGAGCAGTGAGATTCATAACAAAGGAATATTCACATTTGATTAAAGTAACACCTTAAGTAAAATCTGGATAGAAAAGTACAAAGTAAAGTAGCAATTATTCATAATGCACTGAACCATAATTTTCAAATACAAAAAAAAAAACTTAATAAAATACTCAGAAAGACACGAAGGAAGCCACAACACAGAACCGCTGGACTAACCGGGACAAATTTGTACAAATACTCCTTTTTTCCAAGTACTGTTTAGAGCGTGGAATGAGTTGCCTAAATCAGGGAGGAAAACCAATGATTTGGCAGAGTTTAAGTCATTTTTAACATGCATATTGACCTAAGGACACGCGTAGGACGAATCATCTTTTTTTGAAGTAACTTCTATATATTTTTATATAAGATCTATCTCCCAAACTCTCTCTCTCTTTCTCTCTCTCTTTCTCTTACTGTTTGTGTGTCTAGCTAGTCCTACTTGCTCTATAGCTATGGCTAGGTTTATTCAGATTAAAGACTTTAACCTAACGTGTTAAGTCTACACAGACTATCAAGCGCCTGCCAACCCTTTGCTTTATAAACCTCATTTGTTCATTACGCCAGAGTTTAAAACACACAGTAAAGCGATTAGCTGAAAGAAGGACAGACACAAATAAAAGTTGGCAGCGCCTGCGCACCCCTTCTCACATTAGCAGATCTAGAGAAGTTACCTTCCCAATACCCAATCCTACACAACCGCCCCCGCGCCCCTCCCCCTTTCCTGTCGTGCCTATTTCACTGGTGAGCTTATATCAATCAACGCCCTAGCCGGATCAAGCATGCATGTGAGCAGTGCGGGAAAACAAAATGGTGGGAGGTAGCTCTTCCTTTCGGAAGGTTAAAATAGTGCACAATGCACACACGTGTGTGTGTGTGTGTTTAAAGGATTGTTAAAAGTAAGCTTCCACGTCTGAATGTGCGTGTGTGCATTTACAGCAACACCCGCCCCACGAGCAAGACGAAACAACGCCCTGATGACATAATGAATTAAAAACTACATCTTTCGGTGGTGGGAAATTTGTTGGGGCACTGAGAGGGGGGGGAGTCAAAGTTGAAAACTTTCTTTTAAGTCACCGTACAGGAGGAGAAGTAAAGGGCTGAAACGCTTTAGATGGTATATTGTAAGCCGTGTCAACAGAAATAATTGATTCTGTCACTCCAAGTGGACCGTGTTAGCCAAAGTCACCTGGGAGTCAAATCTCAAGACATGGCAGGTCATTAGTCCACAGGGAAATGCATGCCGTAGTAAGATATACTATTTCCATTTTGGATACTAAAGTGGTGTATTAAGGCTGGTAGTTCAAGGGTCAGGGAATATGTTTGCCCATTTGTTTATGATTGGTTCTTTAGCGCAATGATACATCGCGTGACCGTTGGGCTGAAAGTAGTCCGGATGTGCCCATTCTACTTTCAGTTTTAACTAATAGCTAGATTTTGTTGACAGCTTAGAAAAAATGAGCTAGTTCCACTTAGTAAGCTGGCAATAACTTTAGCATCCATTCTAGTAAACCGTTAATCGTATCATTCGTATGTAGATTCAACAGTATTGTGATATTTATTTTCAGTTTCTTCCCTTGTTTTTATGTTAAAAAAACAAAACAATCAGGGTTGAATTTGTAAAACCCAAATAATAAAACAAAAAATTAGGGTTCATTTTGAATTCGTTTTATAAGATATATTATATTTCAGCGCATTTGTTTATTACAGACCTAAAAAAATAATATTTAAAAATGAAGCTTATTATTTTTTAAACCGTATAGGCATAGGCGTCATATAATTTATAAATTTAAAAAAAAATCTTAGCTGGCAAATATCCTAACCTACATCTAACGATACATTTCTGAAGTTGCCCACCATGACTTTACGAGCGAAATCTTTCATTGTGACCAGTGGCGTAGCTAGGGTGGGGAAGGAGTGGGGAGAATCGGAAAATCCCTCCCATGCCCCCACTTGAGGGGCGCCCCCATAAAAGCGCTTTGTCAATTAAAAATTAAATATTACGCGAAATGCAAAGAGATCAAGCTTCCCCCCCCCCCGGGGCCACTAAATGATGGAAAATTCCCAAGCTACGCCCCTGGTTGTGACCCAATTAATTTAATCTAAAGATCTCCTCTCCCCTCAAAATTCATCCAGTTAATCCCTTTTAAAAATCTGTTGTTTTTTTTCATAATCCAGGCTCACAAGTCATTATGAACTCCGATAGAAACCTGACAGGATACCACAAGAATGCTTGGTCAGCAGTTTGCGTTCTCTCGTTTTTTTTTCCTCCTCGCCTAATGTCGTGATTATTGTCGTGATTATTGTCGTGTTTATTGTCGTGTTTATTTTTCTCTAATGTTCTTCATAAACTTAAGCTCCATAACTCAATTACGTTGGGCTGACGTAATGTCAACATCAAAATTTGGTGACCTGGCATTACAGTGTGAGCGAAAGACCCCCCACAACACGGCCCAGACTGTAAAGAAAACAGCATAATCACATCAGCACTTGTATAAATGAACATAACTGTGGGGCAGATTACGTAAATGCAATCCACCTGCCATGGATCTGACATCCAAACACGGGGTAGAACATATCTTTGGACAAATAAACAGTTTGCTTTCTTCTGGAGGCGAGGTGGCTGAGGGATAAAGCGCTTGGCCTTCGTACAATATATCAAGTCCCAGTGAAGACCGGGATTTGTGGTGGTCACATAACCCCCTCGTCGGCCATAGAAACAGATGAGCCGTGCACCATTTGCCCTATAGATCGCAAGATCTTAAAGGGGTAGTTTTAAACTATTAAATTTAAAAAGACATTAGACTCCATAGATCGAAAGATCTGATAGATAGATAGATAGATAAGATAGATAGATAGATAGATAGATAGATAGATAGATAGATAGATAGATAGATAGATAGATAGATAGATAGATAGATAGATAGATAGATAGATAGATAGATAGATAAATAGATGGATGGATGGATGGATGGATGGATAGATAGATAGATAGATAGATAGATAGATAGATAGATTGATAGATTGATAGATAGACTGATTGATTGGTTGATTGATTGATTGATCTACTTAATCATATGGGATACGCCCTGTCATCACTAAGATCGTGGGTTCGAACCCTGGCCGCTTCCTTTTTCTGCTGTCCTGCAGGAGGATATGTCTAGAAAGCAATTAACGCCAGAAACTTATTACAGGTCTATGTCGGAAATTGGAAAAAAACAAACATCTGGAAAGTCGTTTGGTCTGTGTTGTTTATCGGAAATTCCCAAATTGTTTTCCCCCATGACCAGATATTCTAGAAATGTGGGCGTGTTTACGTTAAGTAAACAGAACACGTCATCCTACAGCCTTTAGACATAGAACACGTTTACATGTTTGGTGCAACACATATGAATCTTTATGTAATTACTTCCAATTGTCGAGTTGGTTACCATGTTAGATAAACAAATGCTACAACATGGCCGACTTTATATCGTAGCTATACGAGCTGTCAGATATTAAAACACCCAAACATTGCACTGGATAACCTGTTCAGTATCCAGAGCTGGCCATAGAAGGGGTGGCTAGAGGTCCCCCCGTTTCAGATGTTATATAGTCATTCAAGGTGACAGCAAATTAATAAAATAATGATGTCTTGGAGTTGTCCTTCGAATAAACTCTAAATATAGAGAAGCATAGCAGTGAGGGGACAGCACCTGTACAAATTACATAATAACAGGGGCAGTCACTCCAAGATATATGAACTTAAAAAACCAGTGACTGGTCAGAGGTATCTACCAGGTGCCCCTACTTCAGTTTATCACCAGAAATCCGCCCCTCTCCGAATAACTTCCGGCCAGTGTCGACGTGTCAGAGTGCTTCTACCTGGCCTTGTCCACCTCTCGGACCTTTTTTTATTGTTGACCTCCACACGAGGGTTGGTGGAAGAAAAGGGGGGAAGGGGGGTCATAACATGCAAGTGGACAAAGAGTACTTGAAAACGTTTAAACATAAGGACTTTGAGTGAGATTGACTGTGTAGAGCTTAGGACCTGGAATTTCAATATTAGGTAAACAATAGAGAGGTGACCAGTTAGGGGGGGCAAATAACTCATTCAAACAGTGGCGTAGCTGCCTTTATTTCTTACTGAAGGGTTAGGACTTCATTATAAACTTCGAAGCTATATCCATTCTTCACCTCTTTAAAAAAAAAATAAAAAATTACAGTCACGTCCTAAACAATGATAAGAGAAAGTCGTAAATAGAGAAGAGACGTTAAGACTTCCTGACTCTGCAGACATTTCGTTCCCAATCAGCCGATCTATACCAGCTCAACTACTGGCGTGACTCGGTACATGTCAGGGAGAGGGGGGGGGGGAAGAGGTAACACAAAAGATATAGAGAAAGAAAGAACAGGTCTGAAGTAGGACAAATGAAGACAAAAAAAAAAACTAGGCCGGGGGGGGGGGAAGGGGGACGATTTGTCCTGAAACAAGTGGTCTATCTAGCTTGTTTCTTCTACCTGGAACAGTAGCAAAGAATGTGTACATTGACTGACGACATAAAAAAATGCCGTTTTTTTTTTTCAGTCAAGTTAGTAAAAGCCATAACGGAAGAGGATTTATACGCATAGATCTAAGTTGTATTTTTTACAATTATAGTCCAGAGAACGTTTATTCTTACAAATACATTGTTCAACGTTGTCTTAAGGAAATCAATTCTGTTATAATATTTCAATTTGTTAATCCATTCCTATTTACCATCTAGATCTACTTCCAATTTCTTGTTTGTTTGTTTCTTTTTTTTTTAAATCTACAAAATGCTTGTAGATATGGCATACCTTGTATAGTTTAATATCATGTTTGACTTATTAAATAATTAGCAATGCTTTTGTTTGTGGTAGGGAAACTTTACATATCCTAAGATTATCGCTATTATCTAAGGAACGTTCATGCCAAGTTTTCAGCCAGATTGGTCATACGGTTTTGATCTCTATAAAGGACACATATACACGCACCTTACATTCTACTATATATATTAGATTTATACGGTCGAGTTAGACAGGAAGAAGAAAAGCTGATGTAAGAGGAGACACGTGTGTGAGACTGGATGGTAGATTTGAGGGATTGAAAAATAGAATTAAAAATCGAAATCCTATAACATTTATATTCATAGAATATTTGTAAATAAAAAAATTAAGTTTATTTCATTTCAAAAGAGGATTTTGAGCTTTAAGTGAAGTTTGTTGGTAGTATGTTATATACTCGCCTACACTTGATATTGGATAAGCAATCAATGGCTACATCACAACCTTGAAACACCAGTAGCACCAGTTCTTATTCCTTCTCTAGGGTATAACACCATTGCAATGCAAAGCTTTGAAACAAACAAAAAATCTAGATCTAGATCTACTATGACGCTACTAAACAGGGCCGGCCTTAATAATCGCAAGGCCCTTTGCGAAAAGGATTGCGCGGGGCCCAGTCTGGGTAAGGATAAGTATAATGTCAAAATTAAGATTTAAATTTTTATGAAACAAAAGCTGACAATGCCGTTTTTTTTTTTAAACGCGCGTACGATTGGCATCCCAAAATAACAATTTTGTCTATTTTTCAAGACATCTGTATGTGCTTTCAGGAGATTTAACAATTTCAGATTTCCAGGAGGCCCTGGAAAAACAGGAGGCCGCGGAAACCCTGTTTTTATATATAAGTTATAATGGTTTATTTTAATAATTTTAACCTAGCATTAGCTCGGGACCTAAGAAAGTGCGGGGCCCACTGCGGCCGCATAGGTTTCAGTGGCCTAAGACCGGGCCTGCTCCTAAATGTGCTACAAGTTAAATCGTAGACCTAAGTCACGTGAGAATGTTACGTAGTGTTACTGACTCAGCGGTTTTGTCGTTCACGCTGTCTCTTACACGTCCTTTGCTCCCAGGTGGTAAAACTCCCCACCCATTGCCTTTTTTTTTCTTTAATTTAATTGTCTGTATGTTTGCGTGCCTAAGTGTGTGTATGTGTATGTGTATATGTATATATAGGTGTGCGTATATGCTTAAGTGTGTGCGTGCGTGCCGAAGTGTGTGTAGGAATGATTTCCTGCTGCTCGGAAAACACTCTAGCGGCTTGCTCTTTTTCTTTGAAGAGCATTTGAAATATCTCAACATGAACGTAGAGTTTGACAGACAGAGAGAGAGAGAGAGACAGAGAGATGACGAAAGGAGGGGCGAAAGAGAGATAGGTGAAGAGAGAGAAAGAGATAAGGTCAGAGAGAGTTGGAGAGAAAGGAATAGAGAGAAATGAGGATAGAAATAAGAAAAACATTTTTAAAATACTTAAAAAAAAACAACAAAAAACAATGCTTCTATTAAGTGTAATTGTATCAATGAGTCTGGATCAGTCATCTAATTATTGAACATATGACTAACCTAGACATAATAAATCTGTGCGACTGGAAATCTTTTTATCAGTTGTTTTTGTTTAACTTTTAGCTTTCTCAATACGCTATGATCCTATCACTTGTCTGGGACCAGTTTGGGAAAGGGGGCGAGAAGAAGGGGGGTATCTTATGAATGTTTACATAATCGTTTTTAAATAGATAAAAAAAAATGTTCACTCAGGGCTTAGTCCTCAAAGGGCACTATTTCATCTTATCACGCCACATCTGTCAAGTACAATTTCTTTTCTTGTTCAAGATGCCAAACAAAATAATTAATTACCAATAGTTGGTTGGTTATTTTTTTTTATTGATAGACAGACCTGACAGACCGACAGACAGATAGGGTGAGTTGATATAAGCTTTGTTAAAAAAAAAGAGGGAAATGTAAAGTGGGAAAATAGGAGAAAATGCAAGAGAAAGAAAATAGAGACAGATATAGAGAGGAGAGAGAGAGGGTGGAGAGAGAGAGATAGAGAGAGGAGAGAGAGAGAGGGGAGAGAGAGAGGGAGAGAGAGACAGACAGAGAAAGAGACAGACAGAGAGAGGGGAGAGAGAGACAGAGAGAGGGGAGAGAGGGAGACAGAGAGAGGGGAGAGAAAGAGAGACAGAGAGAGGGGAGAGAGAGGAGAGAGAGACAGAGAGAGAGAGGGGGGACAGAGAGGGGAGAGAGAGGGGGGGATAGAGAGACAGAGAGGAGAGAGAGATGGAACAAATATACATGTAAATAACTTGTTTAACTACATTTCTGAGATCCTTGTAAGCGTCTGTGTCACGGTGAGTGTGTGTGTGTGTATTTTAATTTTTGTTACGCCTGCATGTCTGCGTGATTGTCTGTTTCCATGCCTTTAGTCTTAATTTATAAACTGAAAACTAAAATAGGATCAACCAGTTTTACAAATTAGGAAGTCCAACTTCCCTTGGCCATAACTGGCCTAGTAGCCTGCGACTCTCAACCAGACTAGAAAATTTTTTTGTGGGAATCTAAGCCAGTTTTTAAAAGCCAAAACATTGTTAGTTTTGTTCGTATACATAGACATTAATGAATGTCCCCCTAAAAACTAAGATATGATACTAAATATTACTAAATAATACTAAATACATCTGTTAGAAAGATGAAAAGATCATATCGATTTGTCAATGTATTTAATATTTGTCATTTTGATTATTTAAATTTAGGAAATGTATTAATGCTGCAGCTTAAAATATCTTGTTTTATTCATTTATTGAATTGTAAAAGACACTGGCGTCGCTAGAAGGGGATAAAAAGGAGGAAGGGGGGAACCCTGCGAACCTCACCGGTTGACGCCAAGATAGATCAGGTTTTTTTTTTCTTTTCACAAAGCTTATATCAACTTAGTCTGTCTGTCTGTCTGGTACTAATCTTGTACACGTTATTTCTTTCACTCCCTATTCTCGGATCAAGTTCAAACTCTGCACAATTATTTATTGTCAATGACAACACGTAGGTCCATTTTAAAAAATTAAATAATTAGTTAAATAATTATCGGTAATTAATTGATTAATAATAATTATAATTTTAATGTAAATGTACAATTATTATAATTATATTGTATAATTAGATTATATACCTAACCACATCGGTAGTACCATCAATAGCAACGTTTCCGGCAGAAGTATACGCAAGTACATTTACATATATATTTTATGTATCATTATGTAGTTCGCCTCTGTGTCTGCGTAATCGCGTGAAATACTTCACTCTAAATTAATCTTCGGACTTTAGCTCTTCTGAAAAAAAATATTTTCATTGACCGTGGCTGATCGTTTATAGTTATGCATCATCTTCCCAACACACACACACGCTCACACACAGTTACATAACTTTTTTTTCCCTTTTACCGGACACTAATCTAGAAAAGTAATGTTTACAGTTCAAGACTTTTGAAAAACAAATGTAGCACAAGATAAAGAAGCCAGTCACGTCTGCTTTAATTTTGTTTCGTGGGGTACGAGAATAGTGTCAAAGTTTTCAATTTACTGTCTACCTTTACGTCTGTCACCCATATAAAGCAGACGTGACCTACTTTCATACCGAAACTCGACACCCCAAATAGTGCCCTTAGGAACTCGAAGTTAAACTTTGCAATCACTTTATATATGTATATGTAACGAGTAGATATAGGACAAGATGTTAGCGTCTAGTTCAACATTTAATAACACGAATGTGGCGGGACACAGACGATTATTGTGTCGTGGGGTGAAACATTCCAACGGCGTATGTAGAAAGAAAAAAAAAAAGGCTGCATTTTGTACAATGACGTCATTGTTTATGTTTTGCTAAAAGTGTGCTGTAAAGGAAAGATAACTCTATGCAGACGACCTTAATACAAAACAAGTTTATGATCCTAACTATTCTAAACCTATTTCTTCAAGTGCACCTCGTTTTCAGGACATTGTAACTTTATGCACTTAATATATAGATGTAATTGCAAATCACGATAGAAGCTTTGTTTATACTGCTATCTATGTGCTTTTTTTTTTATTTTCAATATTATCGTTATTATTTTTGATCCCTCATCTGGTCACGTGAACTTCTGTGTGTTGGATAAAACAATATGTACATAATGCATTCAAAATAATAAATAAGTGGGCCCCTATATTCTACCCAGTACATTGACGTGTAATCTTACACTGCTCAAGAAAAAAAAAACTTATATTTTGTAATATGTGTATGGTTGCGTGTGTTTGTATGTGTGTACGTCTGTGTGTGTTCAGACGAAGAGAAAGTAAAACAAAAAAAAAAAAGCTGAGCAGTCAATGCACGTGAGTCATTGTTACGTAGGATATAATAAAGAGCGGAAACGGTCTCTCTTTCAACAAAAAAAAAATTTCTGGAGAGAAAGGCGCTCGGGAGTATTCGTTATTACCTTCAAGAAATGTTTACTTCTTGGGTGGGGCGCGCGTCTAGCCTTCGGGTGTGTGAATATTCTAATGTTTTAAAGGAATCCGCTGCTCACGTGCGATATTGAAGTGTGAAAAAGAGTCGAGTCAGTAGATGAGTAGAGTATGCACGTTTGTAAAAGATTGAATCGTTGCAAGATCACCCCCCCCCAAGTGTTCAGCAAGACGTTTTGTAGCCTGGCCTGTTTGGTGGAAACCAATCGTTTCACAAGGGCTGAACACATGACCTACGACGTAGCAGCCTGTGGGCAGTTTAGACCAATAGCCCGTCGCCACGTCGCGCGTCTGACGTCACGACGTGTGGGCAGTTTAGATCCATTAGCTGCCGCGTCACAGGTCGGTATTCAGGCCTTCTGTAACGATTGGTCTAGGTTTAGTTCCCGCCAACACTGTCAGCAATACGTCACCCGGATGTAACATGGCCGTTCTGACGTATGAAAGGGGTGGGGGGTTTGGCAAAAAAACATTTTGAAATGCCTTCATGAAAATGAACGTTTTGAAGCGACCTTGTTTCAGGAGCGTCTCGCGATAACTGGGAAATTCTTATTCATCGTCATCTTTCCATTAACTTTCGTCGTAGCGGTGCTGTGACAGTTCACGTCACCAAATCCCTCCACTTTTCCCGGTCAGCAGCTGTTCTTAGCAGGATATCAATTATCAATAAAGGGGCAGGTCCATTCTTTTATGTTGTCTGGCCAGCTTTTCTTTGGACAACCTTTTTCTTCCTGCTCCCTCCACTGTACATTAGAGAATGACTTTTGCTAGTGAGCCATGTCTTACAATATAACCAAAGCAGCTCAGCTTTTGTCTGTTCACAGTATTGAGGAGTTTTTCATTTTTTGCCAGCCAGAGTATTGACCAGTAAAAGTTCAAAGACATTTGTCTTTTTTTTCCTGGTATCTGATACCCAGCATTTTTCTGTAGCATTTACTCTCAAAGGCTTGAATACTTCATACAGCCTCAGCCCTAAGAGTCCAACTTATACTTTAATTTGTTAAACATTATTATAGCTTTTATATTATTATAGCTTTTATATTGCGCTACTTTCATGCTTATAGCATGCTCAGAGCGCTTTTGGTCCAATCTCATTTGTGGACCAGTAGGGGGGAGGGGGTATCTAGGAGTTTGTTTTCCGTGCTGTCGTGGTGTCGAACCTCGAGCCCCCTTCTAGGAAGCCAAGCCAAGCCAAGTTCAAGTGCACTTGGCCTCTCGACCACGCTTCCCACCAATGACAATAATGTTGTTTTTGCTTAAGTATATGCCTCAAATTTAGACTTTTAAGCAATAAAACATGCACATTTTTGTTCTTTAAAAAATACAATTTTAAGAAACCAACTTCGCGCCCATTCCCCTTGTTAGGACGTGGCGCCCACCACAGTCCGGGAAACGCTGATCCCTACATTCGATTAAAACAAAATCGTAAACAAACAACATTTAGTCACGTGATCTTATTGATAAAACAATGGAAAAAAACTGTCACGTGACAACCATCATGAATTAAACATGAGATCGTAAATTATATAGAAGATATAGAGCGCCACGTGGCTAAATATTGTTTGTTTACGATTGGTGAATGAGGTCCATTAGTTAAACGGCTCTAGACAGGATCTTCACATACCTATTACCCCGTTCTCAACTTCAAAGAAACGCGATATCATGACACATTTTTATTGTATCGGGAACTATCTCCCTAGTCACCGAGTCAGAAATGTCTCGGATATGACGTAAATGTAGACTACTACCTCTCTTTCATATTAGGTCAACATCGCGAGACGACGAGCTGGCTCGTCTAATTCCGTGATTTTCACGATAAATGTAACAAAGTCAAGTGCGCTAAACTGAAGTTCCGAATTGCCAACTAAATAAAAGTCACAAACAGGAGAGCTTAAACAATGTGATTCTGCAGTTCTAAAATGTGCCAAGAAACTATTATGTAACTTATTTAAAACGTTGCCTTTCAGCACTTTCTTTAGTTTGTACACCTGATACACCGAAAAGCTATTTATAGTTTGTTTTTTTTCGCGATTTATGAAATCTTCAATAAATAAGTATATATATATATGTATATATTTATTTTTAAAAAATGGTGAATTAAATATAGCGAAAAAATGGGCAGCTTCGACCAAGACAGAGGGACCAGGTGGTTGAGTGGTTAAGCGCTTAGCTTCCGACCCTGGGGTCCTGGGTTCGAATCTCGGTGAAGACTTGGATTTTGAATTTCTGGATTTTTATGCGCCCTTAAGACAACCCAAGTAAAGGCGGTTGGTCGTTGTGCTGGCCATTAAACACCCTCGTTAACCTTAGGCCACAGAAACAGATGACCTTTACATTATCTGTCCTGTAGATCGCAAGGTCTGAAAGGGGAACTTAACCCTTTTTTTTATACTTCAACCAGGGCACAAACCACGGACCTTCAAACTGGAAAGCATCGCCTAGCAACAACACAGGACCAGGCGCACAGACCACAGGATCATGGAGATTCCAAAAAAAAAAAAAAAAAGCTTTTTGATCGGTAAATATTCGTCAGTCTCGAACTTTGCCATCCAAAGGTCAACGGTCATATGACCCAATCAGAACCGCCTTTACCTCACCACACCCATTTTATCCAACGATCTTAAAACAGAGCCGGCACAAACAACAGAGCAACTGGACAACATAAACACACAGCATATAGAAGCTTTCTGTGAGTAGTCAAGCCGTTAAACGCGGATACAAACGTGAAGCGAAGCGCTGAAATAATGTCTAGGCTAGATCTGTTCTCTTGTTTGCCAGGCCGACACTGGCAGTGGCAGTGTCGAGATATCAGTTCAGTTAACAGATTGCTTTGTCTGCCTTGACTCGGCGCAACAAAACACCAGAGGAAATAACACCACGCCACACCTCTGCGTACGTTGTAAGGGGAGATAGCGAGTCTCAGGGGCAGAAAACAATGACGAATTCAGTGATAGAACGACACACGACAAGGTATCAAACAAGCAGGGGAAAGAAGTTCCGGGGATGTCTCAAAATGCAAATGCTTTTAGCTTTTAAACTGACAATTTTGTGTTTTGAGTTTTTGGCACATTGGTACAATTTAGGCCATGTCGCGACAATTTTGGTGTTGGGGTGGGGGGGGGGCAAACCCAAAAAATGGAACAAGGTGTGAGAAAGCCAAAAAAGATATTTCGTAGCTTCTGAATGCACATTTGTAAAATGACGCATGTCGGAAGATCTCTGGTGTCTCATGATATAGAACAGTGATGCCCAATCTTTCTCAGCCTCGGGGCCATACAGAACTCTTGCACTTGTGACGAGACGCATGAACTCAAGAAATAGTACACCCCTATGAACGGATCCTGTCTGATTTCAGTATTCACTGTGGGCATAGGTTTGGAGTACTTTGAAGGAGCCGGATAGCACCACATTATGGGCCGGAATGGCCCACGGATTATAGGTTCAGCTACTCGTAGGGCTACTTGTATCATGGGGCTGTTTTGTTTGTCAGTGTGGCGATTTGGGTACCCGTTCTATACCTTTTCCTCTAGTGCAGATGTGTGTAACGGTTCTTTTATTAGATATTCGTATGTGTGTTTTTAATGTATTTCTCCTCATTTTTGGATGATGACATATTTATCTTCGGAAATTTCCGATTTATATTATCGCAAATAAACCCTTGGAGGCACGGAGGCTGAGTGGTAAAGGGCTTGGCATCCGAATCTGTAGTCCCGGGTTCGAATCCTGGTGAAGACTTGGATTTTTAATTTCGGGATCTTTGTGCACCTCTGAGTCTCTCCCCCCCCCTCCCCCCGGATTGATGATGTGGAAGCAGATCTGCAACAGCTTGGGGTTAGGGCGTGGAGACGAAAGGCCCAGGAGAGATCTGAATGGAAGGATGTGTTGAAGCAGGCCAGAGCCCTCCATGGGCTGTAGCGCCACTGGGATGGATGGATGGATGGAGTCCCCCCCCCTCCAGCTCTAATGGGTACCTGACACTAGTTGGGGAAAAGTAAAGGTAGCTAGTCGTTGAACTGGCCACATGACACCCTCGTTAACAGTGGGCCACAAAAACGCATGGCCTTTACATTATCTGCCGTATAGATGGCGAGGTCTGGAAGGGGAACGAACCTGTTACTTTTACAAAGACCCTAGTCACCCTAAGGTCTAAGTTAAAATTAGTAAATTGTAATTTTAACTATTCAGTATTCTAGGCAGTAGACAAGTGTATTTTAAAAAAAGGACTTACAAAACCTGTCAGAGTGAAAGTATTTATATATTATTAAAACGGATGATAAAGATAAAAGACTTGTGTTTGTTCACAAGTTTTAGCGATGTCGTCATACTAACATGTCAGAGGCGCCACGCTCTTTTACCTCTAAAGATTTACACTGGCATTATTGTTTCACTAATCGATATTCTGAGGGCGCCCTGCCCATCTCAGCTACCAGTATTGTTGATCTTAGCAGCTCTATATTTCGTTAACTAATACATTAGTAAGGTTGCAAGGAAAGTCAAATTATAACACATTTTTTTTTTTGGTTATAGATGGACATAATTTACCGCTAAGCCAGTAGCATTATAGCAAATTCAGAAAAAAAGGTCCCCACATGGAAACAAAAAGCTTTTTTTTCTTTATTCAATAAGTCTGTTCGATATAGTTATCAGTCGTTCTGATATTCCAGTATTAGAAATAAATGAGTTTTTTTTTCCCTCTATTCTGTTGACTGTAAAAGTCTTAGCTAGTAACATGTTTATGAAAAGTACACGGAACTAGGACATCTAATGTTACTGTTCCGTAAATTTTGCCCGTATATGTGTGTGTGTAATCGGCTTTTCATTTTCAAAGTGAAGATCGGACCCCACAGCCCATTCCGAGTTTATGAAAAATAAGATTGTGCTAACCAGAACAAGGAGTTACTAATGAATTATGTTACGTTTTCTTCTTCCATCTAACACATTTTAAAATCATTCTCTCTCTCTCTCTCTCTCTCTCTTTTCATTCTATTTTGTTCTCACTTTGTTCGTCAACCTATTCTTTGCACTTGTGCTGTCTGTCAGTCCGTCTGTCTGTCTCTCTTCATTAACTTCCAACCCCTGCCGTAACTGCACATTTCTAATTATATAGCTCATTTTTTAAATACATTACAAATTGAGATTTGAGGATTTGATAGTCTCTCTTTCTATGCTGCCACCACCTTCCCCTCGTCTCCATTTCAATCTTCTGATGGGTAGAGGCCAACATGAATACTTTCGTAGACATCTTAAAACACTTATGTTTAGACTCTCCATCACCGAAATATTCCCACATTCCAGATTCCCCCTTCGTGCCTGTATCTCCCATTACCCTTCTCTTTCTCTCACTCACTCTCTCTTTCCTTTCTCTTGAAAAACGCTACCGTTAAAGTACTGTCTTAATCGCTGTAATAAACTGGCCTAGACAGATAGAATTACAGACTATAAAATTCATTTTTTTACCTCAACAGGTGGTATATGGTAACGCTGGGGGGGGGGGGAGGGAGGGGAAGGGGGGTGGTGAGAGTTAAGCGAGTAACGTACATTGAGGGAGCTACAATATACACTAATAGCGCCCCCCTTTTTTTTCTATATTGTTGGTATTGTCGAAGCGCCCCTCCTCCCCCCCCCTTTTTTTCCCCCCAGTTTCTGTTTTATTTCGACCATCCATGATAATCAGGTAAGGCTTTATGGAAGGGATGGATTATGGGAAAGCGGGGAGGGGTGAAGTGGCATTGTTAGTGTCGGGTCATGGGGTGCCTAGAAATGTGAGATGGGGCGATGACAAAAGGTAAGGGGGGGGGGGTAGCCATGCCCACGTGGTATCAAGTTGTGACCTAAATGTTCCCCCTGGTCCAGGTTGACCTAAAAACGAGATTCGCATAGTTTACGTGTAGACCTAGATCTACATTTATAGTTTGTCTAACTTTAGCTAAGAGAAAGTAACATAAAGTTAAGTTTTTTTTGTGGGTTCTTTTTTGTACTAAATCAATGACAAATATATGAAGATGATGGGCATCTAACATTGTACTCTCCCCCTTTCTTGTAATGCCTTACTATGGCAAGAAGTCTTTTCATTGAGCACTGCACGAGCATACCCAGCTGATGATTTTACAACGTTATGTAGTCTGGAGCTTCAACGCAATATGTTCATATACGTCTATTTCTATTTCTATAGTTGACTCTCTTATTGAATACATTGGAGTTGAGTGCGGGAATTCCCGTTTAATCCGTTTTTGTTTTTTTTTGAAGACGTAAGCTTAATTTAAAGATGATTACATTTTCAACAATTATAAGAGTAAAACAGAGTTTTCACTGTGTAGTCTATTAGCTAGTAAGTTTTGTTCCCAGATTCTCCTGCTTAATAGTGATTCTTGAAAACTGGAGATTTTCATATATGGCGGGAAAACTATAAATAGCAAGCTTAACTCTATGACTTCAGACTTATTTAAAAACAAAAGGGCAACTAACTAGAAGTAATAAAGGAGATTTAATACGAAGATCAACTGCCAAGTATTGAGATATTATTGCAACTGTAGTTGAATTATTGAGTTGGCAACAGTGACGCTCATCGCAGCGTCCTTGACATTGCTTAGTTTATCGTGAAAATCTTAAGAAACAAACTGGCACAGAGCTTACACTTTCATCATCTATGACTACTAACAGATAGCATATAATTTCATACTCTAGTTTATCACGGTAATCTGCTCTTTGCTTACATTTTGATTCATTTATGATCCCGGTTCACGTTCTTTAAGAAAAAAAAAAAACAGTAAAAAGATAAAGAAGAAAAGCGATATGGAGACGTAGGTGGGCAATACCAAGGAAGCTGTAGAAAAACGTAAGAAATTGGAAAAGAGGATGAACGTGATTTTAAAATAAATAGATTAAAAATGTTAAAAATGAATATGGCCAATTAATTCATAAAAGTTAGTTTGTGATACTATTTTGTTAATAGAAAACACCAAACTGTGGGAGATGGGCGGACAGAGAAATATAGAGGTACAGATCTTAGAGAGAAAGTGGAGATGGATTGGTCACACCCTTAGAAAAGACACCAAAAAAAACTGAGATAGACAGGTCTTAGAGTGGAGCCCCAAGGGCACAAGGCGTAGAGAAAGACCAAAAAAGAATGTAGCGACGCAGTGTACTAGATGAAGCCGAGAGGACCGGGCAGAGCTGGGAAGCCATTATAAAACTAGCAAGAAACCATGGAGAGTGGCGTGTTTTTTTTTTTTACTGAGGCCCTATGTTCCATGAGGAACGCAAAGGAAAGATGATGATGATGACTTCGTGATACAATCAGTTTGAAAATCTTATTTTGCGGTGCTACAAAGAGCGTAAAAATTACTAAATCAACATCTTTTTTTTTTGTTTAAATACATAGCTTATCAATACTTTCGTATTGTTACGTATTTCTGATTTTCTGGCTAAATGTACTAGGCACACAAATAAAAGAAACACTGCAAAGAACTTGACGACTCAACTTTCAGCTTTAAATAACTTTATTGAATTATAACTATAACAATTCGTCACTGTAACATGTAGCGTATACGTCTTACATCGACTGTATCGACTGTAACGGCTCAAGTCCACTCTCTTCTACTGTCTCGCACAGTAGAGAACAGTGTCGACGACTGTACTGACTCTTTTCACATGAACATCTCTGGTTTATAAAGAGTCCCTAATCGCTTGTCTATTGTTGCAAAAACACTGCTAGTACCCTCTGGAACAACATGGGAGGAAACATCACATCCTGTTGTTGTTTATACATGTCGATTCCAGAGTATGCCTGCTGCAGTGTCATCTCGCCGAGGTCACACGTAGTGACCTCTAACTGTCACTGTTCATTTGTCACAATGCCCCCCCTTCGTAAATCTGTTCGTCCTCTGGAACAACACATGAGGCACGTCCCATCCTGTCTTTGTTTACATGCATAGATTCCAGATAACACTCGGTGCTGTGTCATCTCGCCGGGGTCACACATAGTGACCTCTACCTGTCACTGTTCATTCGTAACACTGCCCCCTTCTTAGATCTGTTCGTCCCGAACAGATTCTATTTCACCACGGTACTGATGGAGTCGGTCAACGTGGACAACCTTCAGCTTGGACCGTGGATTTTTCTGTATCCGGTAGACCACGTCGTTTATTCTTTTTACGACACGGTATGGACCTTCCCAGTCTCTTTGGAGTTTCGGGGATCTGCCTTTTCGTCTCTGTGGGTTATAGAGCCACACGAGATCATTCTCATGGAACCCCGACGTATTGGCCCGTTTGTCATACCTCGTTTTCATCAGGTCACTGTTGGTCTTGATGTTTCTGCGGGCCAATACATGAGCATTCTCCAATCGTCTTCGGAGATTGGTGACATATTCAGTTGAAGACACTGGCGTATCTCTCGGAATCCCAAATAACAGGTCACATGGTAGACGAAGCTCACGACCAAATAACATCTTCGCTGGGGTATATCCTGTGGTGCTATGAACGGATCCTCTGTATGACATGAGGAACATGGGGATATGGCTGTCCCAGTCGTCTTGTCGGTCATCAGTAACCTTAGACAGATGTTGTTCTAGGGTTCTGTTGAATCGCTCCACCATCCCATCAGATTGCGGATGGAGAGCTGTCGTGTGAGTCTTTTCGATGCCAAGTGTCTTGCACATCTCCTGGAAAACTTTGGACTCGAAGTTCCTGCCCTGGTCAGAGTGCAACTCATTAGGTACACCAAAGCGACTGATCCAGTTATCCACGAGTGTTTCGGCCACTGTGATAGCTTCTTGATTTGGTATGGCATAAGCTTCTGGCCATTTGCTGAAATAGTCCATGACTACCAAAATGTATTTGTTTCCTTTCTTGGTTTCAGGAAATGGGCCTGCTACATCTATTGCGATCCTCTCGAATGGAACACCAACATTATACTGTTGCAAAAGACCCCTAGTTTTGCGTCGAGGGCCTTTTGCTGCCGCACATATGTCGCACCTTCGACACCATTCCTCTACATCCTCTCTATATCTGAACCAGTAGAACCGCTGACGAACCTTTTCCAGAGTCTTATTGACACCAAGATGAGATCCGCTAGCGCCATTATGCATCTCTTTCAGTACTTCAGCAACTCTCACCTTCGGTAACATCAGCTGAAGGCGATTGGATGTTCCATCAGCAGATTCCCAAACTCTTTTGATGACACCATTGACTAACGTCAGCGAGTCCCACTGAGCCCAGTACGCCTTGGTGGCTACCCCCTTCTCAGAGATGTCTTTCCAATCTGGCCGTTGTCCATCTTCTTTCCATAGAAGAATGGGAGCCAGATCTTCATCTTGCATTTGGTCCTCTCGAATCCTTTTATCACACCAGGGTCCGGAAACATCTACTCCGAGCCGAAGACAATTGACAGCTACCTCCTTTTCCTCAGCCTTCTTGCAGTGCTTACATTCTGCTTTGCAGGGTCGTCGAGACAGTGCATCAGCATTCTGGTGAATTTGCCCTTTTCGGTGCTTAGTTTCAAATTCATAGGTTTGAAGACGTTCGATCCACCTTGCCACCTGACCTTCAGGGCTCTTAAACGAAAGCAACCATTGCAGAGCTGCGTGATCTGACCTTAAGATAAATTTCTGCCCGTATAGGTACTTGTGGAAATGTTTTATTGCATCTACAGCAGCCAGCAATTCACGTCTCGTCACACAGTAGTTCCTTTCAGCTCTCGATAGGCTTCGACTGAAGTATGCGATGACTCGTTCAGTTTCATCCACCTTTTGGGACAAGACTGCGCCTATTCCAGTGTTGCTTGCATCTGTGTCGAGTATGAATGTCTTCCCTGGAATGGGGTAGGCCAATACTGGTGATGAGGATAGTGTGTTTTTCAGCCTCTCGAAAGCTTCTTGACATTCAGATGTCCAAATAAATGGCCTCTTTTGCTCTGTCAGTTGATGAAGGACCTTACAGATGTTTGAGAAATTTGGCACGAAACGTCGGTAGTATGTACAGAGTCCCAAGAAACTTCTCAGCTCATGGATATTACTTGGCGTAGGCCATCGTTTCACTGCCTCAACTTTGTCAGGGTCAGTGCTGACTCCGTCATTTGACACAATGTGACCAAGGTACTTAACGTTTTTCCTGAATAAGGAACACTTCTTTGGGCTGAGTCTCATTCCCGCACTTCTTATCCGTTGAAATACTTCCTTCAGATTTGCAAGGTGCTCTTCAAACGTTTTGCCAATGACAATAATGTCATCAAGGTAAACAAGGCATGTAGTCCAATGAAGTCCTCGTAAAACCCTCTCCATCAATCGTTCAAAGGTGGCTGGTGCGTTGCAGAGACCGAATGGCATCACAGTAAATTGCCAGAGGCCATTGCCAGCAGAGAAGGCGGTTTTCTCTCTATCATTTGGATGCATTTCAACTTGCCAATACCCACTCTTTAGGTCGAGAGTAGAAAATACCTGGGACCCTGCAAGCGTGTCCAAAGTATCGTCGATTCTAGGAAGTGGATAACTATCTTTATGTGTGACTTCATTCAGAGCTCTGTAATCTACACAAAATCGCATAGATCCATCCTTCTTCTTTACTAAGACAATAGGCGAACACCAAGGACTATTTGAGGGCTCAATGATTCCTTGCTGCGTCATGCCCTCTATCATGTCCATAGCTTCTTGTTGCTTTGCTAGCGGCAAGCGACGTGGTGGCTGTCGAATCGGTCTGGTGTTTCCAGTGTCTATTCGATGTTGTACCATGTTTGTCCGTCCGCAGTCTGTTTCATCAGATGGCAGAATATCTTCAAACTCAATGATCAACTGTTCCGCTTTGCTGAACTGCTCATCTGATAAATTCACTTTCATTTCTGTCAGGAGCTTGGTAATTTGTGGATTGAAAGGTTTGGTGGAATTAACGATCGTGATATCATTATTACAGTTTCTTATCAGGTCAAGAGTATTACATATTGCGATGGGGCTGTCTTTCTCTAGATGTCTCTCCTGTAGGCCGAGGTTCATGATTCTGACGGGCACCTTTCGATCTTTTCCGACAAGGACCAATGTTTTTCCTACTGCCATTCCGCTGTTGTCATTTTCAATGCCTTCCACTATCGCCGTCATCGTTGCAGTTTGACCATGCTCTAACTTTCCCCAGATAATTGCTTCAGACTGAGCTGGCAAACTTGTATCTTCTGTTAAAAGGATTCTTCTTATTTGACCATTCTCTTCATCTTCATCCCCGAGCAAGGGAATCTCAACATCACCACATTTCAAAGTACCACCTCCGATGTTCAGAGAGAATTCACATTTCTGCATAAAATCGAGCCCAATAATACAGTCATCCGTAATGTTAGCGATCAGAAATTCATGTATAAATGACTGATGTCCGAGCTCAAAGTTTATATTTGTCAGTCCATGTATAGGCATCATCTCTCCACTGGCCGTCTTCAAGGAGTAAGAGTTCACTCTCTTGATTTCGTTCTTTTTGACAATGTCTGGACGAATGACTGAACGTGAGGCACCAGTATCTAGAAGAAAACGGTAATTTCGAGATCCAATTCTACCATTGATGTACAGACTTTTATTCTTCCCTAACACAGCGACTGGAATTATAGTTGCAGGGGCTGTCATGTTCTTGATCGCCGATTTTTGCCCCATAAAACCGGCGAAAGTTAGTTTCCCTGGTAGACATGAGCACCTGACCTTGCATCTGTCTCCGGTCTGTGCTGATACTCTGTTTGTCGGGGAAATCTTCTCGTGCAGTTCCTTTGTAGATGGCCAGGTTCTCCACAATTCCAACAACGTACACTGGTTCTATTCTGTCCTTCTTGCTTCTTATTTGGTCTGCGTTCTTCTAGCACTTCAGTTACCCTTCTGAGAAGTTGTGTAAGATCTTCTTCTTGGACTTCCAGCATACGCCCATGATGGATATTCTTAGAGGCGTCTTTGGCGGCTTCATAGGAGAGGGCGTAGACCAGAGCTTCGCTGGATTTGCGCTTACCACTGATTCTTATTGCCTTCTTCAGTTCTGGATCTCGAATAGCATCAATGAATGCATCAGTGATAATGACGTCCAGAAAGTCTTGTGCTGCTGTTGGATATGCCAAATGAGCAAGACGTTCTATGTCCGCCTCTAGCTCTTGCAAGGTTTCACCGGAGCGTTGTTGTCGGGTTTTCAACTGAACTCTATAAACTTCTTGTAAATGTTCGTCTCCGTAACGGAGCTCCATAGCCTTAACAATGGCAGCGTAATCTTGTTGATTTGTTATTGACTGAAGCAGTTCTGCTGCCTTCCCTCTTAAAGCTAACACCAGAGCAGTCGCTTTCACTTCTTCAGTGTTCCAGTTATTAACCTTGGCCGCTGCCTCAAACTGTCTTTTGTAAACAGTCCATGAGATGGATCCATCAAACACAGGCGGCTTTATCTTCCCAGAGATTTCGGGCACTAATGTTTTTGTTCTAGTACCCTGTTCCTTACTCAGTTGTTCTTGGACATGAGTCCTTATCTCTTCCATTTCTTTTTCCACGGTGTTGACTCTCTGGTCAATCTTCTCGTTCATAGAGCTCATCTGTTCATTTACTTTTTCATTCATGGCGTTTATTTTCTTGAGGCTCTCCTTCATTAAGTCCATCTGGCCCTGCATGTTACTCAGGATCTCTGTCATATCTGGGTTTAATTCAAATATGTATTCATCTGGATCTTGATCTTCCTCAATAAGGGCCTGTCTTAGGCGTTCTGTTAGTGTTTCTTTGTTACCATTGAGCTGCAGACCTCTCTCACGAAGTTCTTGCCTTAATTCTTTGACCAACAGCTGGTTAAGTAGTTTCCTCGAAGACATTTCAGCCAGAAAACATCCCACTTCTGACACCAATTGTTACGTATTTCTGATTTTCTGGCTAAATGTACTAGGCACACAAATAAAAGAAACACTGCAAAGAACTTGACGACTCAACTTTCAGCTTTAAATAACTTTATTGAATTATAACTATAACAATTCGTCACTGTAACATGTAGCGTATACGTCTTACATCGACTGTATCGACTGTAACGGCTCAAGTCCACTCTCTTCTACTGTCTCGCACAGTAGAGAACAGTGTCGACGACTGTACTGACTCTTTTCACATGAACATCTCTGGTTTATAAAGAGTCCCTAATCGCTTGTCTATTGTTGCAAAAACACTGCTAGTACCCTCTGGAACAACATGGGAGGAAACATCACATCCTGTTGTTGTTTATACATGTCGATTCCAGAGTATGCCTGCTGCAGTGTCATCTCGCCGAGGTCACACGTAGTGACCTCTAACTGTCACTGTTCATTTGTCACAATGCCCCCCTTCGTAAATCTGTTCGTCCTCTGGAACAACACATGAGGCACGTCCCATCCTGTCTTTGTTTACATGCATAGATTCCAGATAACACTCGGTGCTGTGTCATCTCGCCGGGGTCACACATAGTGACCTCTACCTGTCACTGTTCATTCGTAACAGTATTTATTCATTTTTGGTAGACATAAAACCCCATATGTAAGCCCTGTAAGTTTAATCTATTTATATAGACATGTATACTGGAATAAGTGATATAAGTGGGGGGGGGGGGGAGAAGAAAACTTAGTAGGTTAAAGGGGGCAAACACACTAACCCATTGACGTACCCCTCCCATTATACAAACAGTCAAACTGTTGCCCCAGACACTGTGTTCCCTCGGGTACTGTAAATATTTAGTGATCTCACACTAACTCGAATACAGTAATACTTAGTAATCACATACTACATCGGGTGCGTTATCTCACACTACCTCGGGTAGAGTAATACTGAGTGATCTCACACTACCTGCCAGAATGTCTTACGTCTGACGTATGCTTGAACGGAGCAGACACCACAAGACACCGGCCTCGTTTTTTTTTTGTACTTAAGTCACAGATAGGAAACGGTGTTGGGATCCAGGTCTGCTTGTTTAGGAAACAGCCCAACCCTTCTCCACCCCATAGCACTCACGTCTTCCTGGACATCCCATGTATCTCTCTGCTGTGCAGTGCACAGTGGTCTAGTAGAAGAACGTTTAACTCTTTGTCTCCTAACTGACGATACTAACGTTGATTCCACTAGAATGTGGTTAATAATTACGGAGAGAAAGAGTTAAGAGTCTAAGATGAACGTAAAAAGAAAAAAAAGTGCCGGATCTACCCACGATAAAGCCTACATACATAAGATGTTATTGAGAAATAATGCTAAATACAAAGGCTTAACGGAGTAAGGGAGATAAACGCGGAGCTAACTGGTGCCCCTTTCATTAAAATATGAAAACGTTTTCTGAGATACAATTATCAGAAAAAAAGAAAATGGCGAATACGGTTTTATGTTTCATCTATGGAGCAAATCTGAGAGGTTTCTGTGAGAGTTTATGTTTATTTTAATGAACGACAACCGTTGGACTGATCTTCACGAAAGAAGGCAGAGTATTCCCGGCAGAGTATTCCCGGCAGAGTATTCCCGGCAAAGTATTCCTGACACAGTGTTCCTTAGTTCGCTGCGGGGCCGTAAGATATTTTATAACCTCATTTCCTTCTCCCTCTATCAACATTAAGGAAAGGGGGGGGGGGCTAAATATATTTTTTTTAAGTTATACTAGCTTTGTTTATCTTTTTGAGAATAAACCCGGGTAACGCCGGGTGTTTCTGATAGTATGTTACAAATTGTATTATCCCTTATTTGAAGTTGTTACATTAAAAAAAAAAACCCACCAACTCTCCGAATCAATATATTTCTTTCATTATTTCTTTTATTCTCTTCAAAACTTTCTATCTTCACTCTCTTTCTCTAACATGTTTTATCTATCAAGTTTGTCTTTCTTTAAATTAGAAAATCATTTCTTCTTTCCAGCTCCTTCGTTTTGAACATTCTTTCATTTCTTTTCTCCCTCTGCGTCTTCTGTCTGGATTTTTGTCTAATCCCCCCCCTTCCTCATTCTCTTCATTTCTTCCTCTCTCCCTTTTCCTCTTGATACACACATACGTATCACCAACACTCCCTCGTCCATGTGCATATTTACGCATAACACTGGGTTTTTTTAAAATAAAATGTCTATAAAAGTTGCAGAAGTGGGGAAAGAAATTCCGAGAGTGAATTGGATAACGACTTTATCAGACGTCTTAATTTTTTTTCTCCTTCCTAGCTTCATCCCTGGGCTGGCTGCAAGATGTTTTTCTTGCGTTGAAAATTATTTTAAGAAGGTCGAGAAACATTCTCGATGGAGAACTCGAGATTCAATTTTATTTTTGCAAGGGGAGGCTGCTCTCGGTAGCTACGCACTTTTTATAATTATCTACCCTGTCTGATCTTACAATTATAGAGATAGCAAACTGAAGTGTTTTCGAGTTGTTTTTTTTACATTTTTGGGGGTAATTACAGTGAAAATAACAAGTTTCAAAACAGAAAAACAAAAGAAAACTATTTTAGAGACTTCGTTTTGAAGCTGATAGTAGACCCATATAGCGATTTATAAAATAACACCAATATATATATATATGTACACATTAAGAAGTTGGTGTTTCCAAAACTGTGTTAACTCTTTCTCTCCTAACTGACGATACCAGCGTTGATTCCACCAGAATGTGGTAAATAATTACGGAGAGAAAGAGTTAAGCATTTCTCTTTCCTTTATTTTGTTCACTGTGTGTGTGTGTGTGTTTGTGTGTGTGTGTTTGTATGAATGAACGTGTATGTTTATCTCCCAGCAATGTAATTTAAAGACCGCATCACAAACCAAGAGATTAGAGACAGGGTTACTACAGCGATCGGACCCCATGATGACCTGCTAACTATCGTAAAAAAAGCGCAAGCTAAAAATCTATGGCCATATTACAAGATCTTTAGGCCTCGTAAAGACCTTCCTCCAGGGAACAGTACCAAGTAAAAGAAGAAAAGGCAGACAGAAAAAGCGATGGGAGGACAACATAAAGGAATGGACGGGCCTGCGACTGAAGGAGGTTCTAACTAAGGCAAAAGACAGAGAGGAATGGAGAAAGACGGTTGACGAATCTTGAATGGTGCCCCAACGGTCTAACAGACTAGGGGTTAGGTAAGGTAAGTGTAATCGCTAGATATTTATTAACGCAGATGATCATTCAATGTTTGTGGTTTTTGAAAGTTTAGCAATGTATCTCTTAATGGTATCATGCTTTGCTTCTCTTGTATTGTATTTTTCAAGACTATACTGCAAGTTTGTATTGTCTCTGTGTGTGACTTGTTTCAAGTGGTGAAACACTTCACTGCCACTTCCCCTTAAAAGAGACAGACAAACTCATCGATAGTCATACTTTGGTGCTACGTGTATGGTCTGTGAGATAAGCAGGCGAAAAATTGCTGAGAATGGCTTCTAGATCAATCTCCTTCGAAAAAAAATAAAAATAAGCTGACTTTGCGAGTTGCCGCCCCTTGTTTATAATGCACTCTTCTTATTCTAACGTTTTGAGTAGGAATACCGCAATGCATTCCTTACCAATGAGACAGAGCTTAGAGAACTCGATGTAGTAACAACAGGTGAATTATGATTTCTCTTTGTTACTCATTTTGTACAGTTCTTTGAAATGTAAATATTCACTAGTGTAAATGTATTGACATACTATCCAATTGCTTAACAAAGAGTGTTGCTAATTTGATGCTTATATAACTAAATTTATGCATGAGAAATTGGTATGTGATTTAAAGAATATAACTCACCTCTTGGTCAACTGCTAGTGTAGCTCCCAGTAGGCACAAAGTGGCCAGAAATAGCAAGAACATAACGCCACTCGATTCTCTAGTCCTCATGATGACACAACCGTTCAATGCGCTGGAGCCCATATTTTTAAAAAATATTATAACAAAATATTATTTAAAATGTAAGGGCCCTTCGTCAGGTCAAACACTCTTGGGGGGTGAAGGGGACCCCCGTTGATCGCGCGAGTGCCTGACTATTACACACTCAATCCAGTTTGTGAAGGGTAGCGCTATAAATAACTCTTGCAGACGAACTCATTCGGCAAATCTAGCATTTTAAAAAATTAGAACCATAAAATTAACAAAATAAATATTTTTATAAAATAATATAAGAATTAAAATATAATTTAAAAACTACACGAAAAGAAATTAACACTCAACACAAATAACATCGCACGATACGAAAATTAAGGAATTAAATATTGCTGATTATGTAAAACACATTTAAAAAAACGGAACAAAATAAAACCTATTCGTTTCTACTCCAAAAAGCCGGGCACTCTGGGTAGGCTCTACCTCAAGAGTGTCGGGTTAAAAATAACCTCGTAAGACAGTCAAGGTAGCATAGGACTACGCGCTCAGTCCCAAGGAAGATAAAAAAAAAAAAAAAGGGAGAAAACTCAAAAACCAATGCTAAAACTTCTGCCTGAACACGAGAGAGAGAGAGGGGGGGGGGCACCTTTTCCCCCATCGAGTCGGTTGGTTCCTCTAGTGCCCTGTCGCTCAGCCGAAAACAGGGGCAGACAATTTGGGTGGAGAGGTGAAGTAAATGTAAGTTCTTTTTTTTTTTCTTTTTTTTTTCTTCTTTCGTTTTCTTCGTTAGCAGTTTTTCGTTGGCTGGTTGGTTCCTTTTTTCAAGCACACGCCCCCGTTAACATACAAAAAATGAATCGTCTCTGTTTATAAGTGCATTTAAACATTTTTAAAAGTCTATTTCCCTTTGTATCACAATGTCGATCTAGTAAGTTATAATTAAGTCGACATGGAGATAGCTAAAATTAGCCTACTCTTAAAAGGGGAAAGGACTCTTACATACTCAAGTAGCCTACTTGGTGAAAAGGGCTATGAATAGAATTGAAGGGAAAAGGGAGTGAATCAACTACTGGAATAGCGGTCTCGTTCCACTTCAGATTTACTCACCTTCGACAAAAGCAAAGGAGAGGGTGTTGGAAGGGATAAAATATTGCTGCGTGCGCATCTCTGGCTCCACCTCCCCCCTTCCGCCCTTTTCGCTTACATAAGATCTAGAGAAAACACATATAAAAATTATTGAAACTTAGACGGGGCGTGCCATGTGGAAATATGTGAGAGGAGCTACAGAGGAAGAGGAAGTAAGGGAGTGAGTTAAGAAGAGGAGTGAGGGAGGGAGGGAGGAAGAGGATGAACACGTAATAGTGTAAACCATGAGGGTATGTGTTTCATCTTAACGTCTGCAAGACGTCTACTCCTTCTCACCAGGTCACTGGGACTTCACTTTCACTGTAGTGAATGGGCTTGGTCGAAGCAAAGTTCATAATGTCTGTCCTATTGCTCTGCTTCAAAGTAGTACCCATCCTAGGGCTACTTCTGTAGAGCGTCCGTTAAGGGTCGGACATGCGCTCTATTATGACCCTTGACCTAAGGGAAGGATTGCTCTGTTTCTACACAGGGGTCAGGTTTGAGAATTTGGCTCTTCGCCCACCCTTCTGTCCGGAAGTCTTCCGTTAACTAGATTATCATTTAATTGTATCCTTCTACTGTAGGACACGGCTATTGAACTTCTTATGGTTTACCTTCATCGAGGCAAGGCCGGAGGCCGAGCACACGAAATATTTCTTCGTGTTCCTATAATGTACCGCCACTAACCTCACCGGGGCTGCGGTGACTGCTATTTCATCTAATATCCTTCTTTTTCAGATCGAGTCCTTCGTCCGGTAGGCATTCTGCCTAAGCGCCAAAAATATTGTTGTTTACTGCGATAGCAAATTATCCAGCACTTGAATTAAGTCCTTTGTATCTTCTGGTTTAAGCACACAAACTCAGTAATAAATTATGAGTAGTCAGAACTTAAAGGACTTAAAATGGCTGTATTAATTTCAGTTGTTTGTCCAGTACTGCATCATGAGCTCCTTAGCAGGACAGAAACATGATATTTTTTAAACAACTTCTTTTGTGAAAAGTGATGTTAGTATTTTCAAGGCTGTTCACATGAAACCTGTTCTTTTGAAAACAAAAATATATAGGCAATTAAGTAGCCACAATAAAGGAGATTTTATACGGAGATCAACTGATGTTGTAGAAAAAAAAATATTTTTTATTTTTAGTTGGCAAAAGTGAAGTTTAATTTAGCGTCCTTAATTGGTTCGTTTCTCGTGAAACTCTCCAGTAGAATAGCAACAAATAGGGAAACCTCACTCTGTCTGTCTGTATGGTCAAAAGTTTGTACACGTTATTTCTCCGACACCCAATCTCGGATCAAGCTGAAATTTCGCACAATTATTTCTTTTACCTGACAACACAAGAATAAGTTGAAAAATATATACCCAATAAGTTAATTAACTCTTGGTAATTAATTATTTTGTTTGATATCTCGAACAAGGGAAAGAAATTTTACTTGACTGAAGTGGCGGTATAAGCTTAATTAGATCCTTTATAGGTAGCCGCTTTAAATTGAAACAAGCAATACATAACTATATTATCTTTGCTAGTCATAAGTACCTGGTAGCAAAGTGGTTAGCACGTCTGCCCGACTAGGCACGAGCCACGGGTTCGAATTCAGGTGGTTCCCTCCCCCGTCCCCTTTTTTTTTTTTTTTGTAAATGCTTTTAAAAACCAATTACAGTAAAATCCACCCAAATATCCCTTTCTGTCTTCCCCCCGACACAAACACACACACCTCCATTTTTCCAACTGGTCCAGATAAGTGATACGATCATAGCGCACTGAGAACGCTAAAAGCATAAAATATCACTAAGCAAAAAAAAAGTGGTAAAAATATTATTAATCGCAAAGATTTACTGTTTTTGTTCTAGATCTATTACAAATTTAATTACATGGCTGATCCAAACAAATCGATACAATTACATTTCGTTTAGTTTTTATTTTCTTTGAATGTAAGGGATTTGAACGCTATTCGTATTGGAAAGTTACTGAACACCACAAAGACTTTATGGTTTCCACTAGAAAAACAGCGTTATTAGTCACTGCACCGACACTTAACGCTTGAGTCGAGATGGTTGTGATGCCTGGCTTCATCTGTGCCTTCTACAATAATGAGCAGTGTCATTATTTTAATCACGTAGACTCCTTATCAACTTTGACTACATGCTATGGTTTTGTTACTCTACCAGCTCAGACAGAGAAAAAACTTCTCAGCTTCAACGTGGCGTCCAGGTGGAAGCGAAACAGAACGCCCGTTGAGCAGCATAAGGATAGAAGAGAGCCCAAAACAACTGTCAGACACTGTTCTTTAAGGGGCCGTTTTATGGTTGACTCTCGCACGGCTTATGTGGTTCAGAGAAGGAATATGGAGAAGTTTCTGCAGTATTTTAGGACATTCGAAAGAAGAATTTCTCCACTTTTTCCGAGAGACAATGGATACACCATAGATCAGTGTTTCCCAAACTGTGTTCCGCGGAATCCTAATAGGTGTTCCATGAGGCCTGGATATTGACCTGCAACGTCAGAACCTGTGGGCAGTTTAGACCAATAGCACGATGCCACCTAATGTCAAACCTAAGTAAGTTCAAGCCCAATATTAAAACAAATTTTATTATCAAAGCAGCCCACTAATAACTGTTTACTTTTTGTTCGATGATTACTCCCCTTTAATTTGAATTTGATTAATAAATGTATACGACTTAGAAACCAGTAAGAAAAAAAAACAACAACAAACATTTGAAGTTGAAGCATTTTCAAAAAGGCATATTAAACTAAGAAGGGGGTCTACCGAAAAGTGGAAAAGGTTAAGAACCACTGATTTAAGCGATCAGTGTAAAAGTTGCTGCTGATAAAAGTTCTTTCACAAGTTCTATGACACAAAACAGATTTAAATTGTTCTCTCCTATTAGCGAGGAAAGACAAAATGAAAAAAAAAAGCAAGTTCTTTGTCTACTTTGATGGTTAGAAAACGCAGTAGGCCTATTTAAAAATAAATATGATAACCACTAATTTAAAAAAAAAAATGATTATAAAAAAAAGAAAAAAGATGACGAGATATTTTGCCAACACTCAACAGTTCTCAATTATATATATTTATACAAAGTGTAAATTTGAAAAAGAAGAAAAGTAATATATATATACTGCCTGATGCCTTGTCGTGCGGTTTGCGCGCTGAACTGTCGTTCGGACTTATCGATAAGTCCCGGGTTCAGACCCTGCCCGTTCACATACCCCGTCGTGCTGCGGGAGGTTTGGACTAGGAAGTAAATTATCTTCAACTCTGAAGGAACATCCGAAACATTTTACAAACATTTTTACAATTAATTGGTGGTTATTAATTCATTTTGTTTCATATAGAAAAGGGGGATAAGTCTTGCAGTGTTGAGAGAGATGGCGGTGACTGTGCAATTATTTCCCTTCTGTAAGCTTTGAAAAAGCATTTTTTAATAAATTTTTTGTTATCATTTTGTATTTGCTTTTCTATAGCGCATTTTTCGTTGCAGTATGGCCGCGAGACAGACATTTGAGACCAAAAGAAAATCCGCAGCTGAGGACAGACGCAGACGTCGAAAAGAAAATCTTAATCGACCACCAGCGGACTATGGTTATGCTTGCGAAGAGATCAGTCGTGTCGAGATTTTCATAGATATATGACATATTTCAGTTTTGAGTTAGAATTTGTACAAACAAGTCTTGTATTTTATTAGATCTAGTAGTAATCAGAATATATTTTATTATTGAGCTTTGAATGAAGTCATTCATGTGATACAGTTTTATTTCTGTACATACTATATATATTCTTGTTCTTGCAAGTTTCAAATTAAAGTTCTGTTTATGAATTAAAAGGATCTTCATTTATTGAATCTCTAAGATAGCATTTAGATCTAGAGATACATCTACAGAATCCTCGGCATCACAGTTACAAGACATCAGCACCGCTAGAGAATTTCGGCAAAGATCATCAACGAATTCAACTAACAAATTCAACTAACAAGAGAGAAACTTACAAACCGTGACATCTAGCTCAATAACAAGTAATTTAGCCCTAAAAAAGTAACTCTATCCAAATACATAAAATCATGTGATATGTGTGAAAGAATGAGATTAACCGTAGAACTAAAAAAAGAATGAGAGAGTCTCAAGTAGATACGACGTAGCCTGTGCCCTTATTTCGTAATAAACTATGGAATTAACTTATAAATAAACTTATTGAATAGCTGGATTTTCTTCATTATTTATTATTTGTGTTCTGTTGGAGGTTGGAGTTACGAGCTCGCATATAACATTAGATCTACAATAATCAACATTGTCTACACTAGAGGAAACTAGCTATAACAACCACATCAACACTATACATGAAAACCTAAGTTACAGTTTTTTAGATTTGGACTCGCTGGACAGCCATATTTCTTTACAAAATGTGAGTTGATGGATGTGGTAACGATTATAAGCGGTTCCCTTAGTTTTCATGACTATTTTGGTATTTCGCAGATAAACCGTTCATTGCGTGGTGGCAAATTTTCGCAAGGATAGTCGTTGAAGGACGGCTGCCTGGTCGTGCGGTTTGCGCGCTGGACTGTCGTTCAGATTCATCGATGGTCCCGGGTTCAAACTCTGCCCGCTCGCATCCCCCGTCGTCCTGCGGGAGGTTTGGACTAGGAAGTAATTATCTTCAACTCTGAAGGAACATCCGAAACATGTAAAACAAGTACCAATTATTTGATTCCCTCCGTTGTCCATGCAATGTTCATTGCCTGGGGAGTTGTCCGGCTGGTGATCTCGCCATTTCTTTACTGCAATTGCTGTTTGGCTGTGATGATTAATCCAGCTGTTTTCGTGTCCCTTATCTGAAGTGCCAATGAAAGCCGTATCAAAAAAGTAACTAGAGTCTAGAGCGATTATGATCAGGATTAGTAGTCCTACTAGTGGTTAATAGTGTATTAACCTATTCTGTTCGCATGGGAAACCTGTTAAGTTGTGCAGGCCCCTTTTTTATTTCTTACTAGGTCTACTCCAATATATTAATCGAAATTGTTGGGAAGAAGTAGATATCTTGGAGCAGTGGCGTCATTGGGGGGGGGGGGTGCGGTCCGCACCGGTCTACACCATTTTAGGGGTGACAATCAAGTTGAAAAAATTATAACTTGGCAAAAGCAGACACATTGAAAAAGATAATAAAATCTCGAGATATATCTTGGAGCAGTGGCGTCACTAGGGTGGGGGTGTGAGAGGTGCGGTCCGCACCAGTCGACACAATTTTGGGGGTGACAACAAAGTTTGAAAAATTATAGCTTGGCAAAAGCAGACACATTGAAAAAGATAATGAAATCTCGAGATATATCTTGGAGCAGTGACGTCACTAGGGGGTGGGGTGTGAGAGGTGCTGTTCGCACCAGTCGGCACCATTTTTGGGTGACAACCAAGTTGGAAAAATTATAACTTGGTAAAAGCAGTCACATGGGAAAATGTAATAATAAAATCTCTAGATATATGCCCAAATATGCCTTGACACATCTATATGGTAGTGTAAGTGTGAATGATACAGCACAGCGTTATACCATTTGAAGTATAACAAAAGATACCTGTTCATGTGATGTTAAGGCTGTTAATAATTTTAATTAAGTATTATTGTAAAATGTGCAATAATAATTGAATAAATGTAATTAACATTGGGATTTTACATTTGAGCAAAAATCAATAAAAGTAGGTAATCAGCTCACACTTTATCGGGAGGTTTCCATGCTGATCTTATGTGATCACTTAACGCTACTTTGCTTATTCCAGAAGAGTTAGATGAGTCTTATCAAAGACGACGTGTTGTACTGTTTGATTTTATGTGAAAAATAACGCCAAATTTACTTAAACGATCAAAACATTGGTGAATTAGATGTGGGCCGCCTCTGAGTTTTCGTGATAACACAAACTCTCTTTGTGATCTTGTTTTAACTTAATCTTGTGTTGTCAGGTAAAAAAAATAATTGTGCGAAATTTCAGCTTGATACGAGATTGGGTGTCGAAGAAATAACATGTACAAACTTTTTACCATACAGACAGAGAGAGTGAGTTGATAGAAGCTTTGTAAGTAAAAAAAAAGTTGTCACTATGTTAGGCTATTCTATTGGAGAGTTTTACGATAAACGATCAAATAAGGACGCTAAATTGAACTTGACAGTTGCCAACTAGATATAACATTTTTGTTTACAATATCAATGCAAAGCAATTAATTGTCGTATCGAATATATCTATATATCTATTTAATTCTCTTCATGGCCCAACCATGCGATACATCACGATAAAGTCATTGAAAGATAACTCTTTTATTTCTTCAAGTCGGACTAGAGTTACCCCACGTAACTTTCGCCTCGACAGAGATCACGGCTCAGAAAAAAAAAAGAAAGAAGGGGGGGGGGGAGAACAAGTAATCTTTCTCTTTCTTATACATTCTATATTTGATTCCATTTAGGTGTGTGTATCTTTTACACACGTCAATATCTGGTGTCGTTAAAATAGTTGCATGTTTTTTTTTTCTGTAGCTTTGTTTTGATTTTGCCTCTTCGTATTGCCCTTCGTTTCCTAACCATGACAACCGCTTCACATATATTTCATGGAGTCAACAGGTCTTTCAATGTAGTCGAAATTCCAGCATCAGGTAACTGTTCATTTCTATCAGTCGCTTATTTCTGGAAAAAATGTCATCGACGAAACTGATGCTCTCTAACTTCGCAAGATGGCTGTAAGCTTTGTTTGCAAACATTGGGATAACTATGGCGACGCCCTGTCCGTTGTTCTTACTCACGGAAGCACAGTCATACACTCTGCTCGACAATACGCTGCCTACGTGAATACTTCCGGCGTTTATGGTGGCGAGGTTGAAATTATGGCGATGTCTCAAATACTTCCCGCTACTATCACGGTTCCGAGAAAGTCCGCATGACGCTCCTCGAGTTTACAATCCGGGTCAACGTCTCTCCCTATCCCTGCTATTTAGCGGTTGCATTCACAGCAACGTACTGGAGTGTAAAACTATCGCAGCTGCTACCTCACAAACTGTCCTTATTCCCCGGATATCCCTGACTCCATCAGATTCAAATTTGCCTTTTACCTTTACGCTACGCCCATGGGTCGACTAGTAGTTAATAAAATATTTAGAATAGAACTTTTTATGATTCTGGAAAGTAGGTTTTAAAAAAAGTATTAACTGGGGGAAAGCGAGTAAGTCGGGGTCCTTGCATTGTAACAGGTTCTTTTGTTGTACTGAGTTCTTAAACAGTTGCGGTCGTTGTACCATTAAGTTATTTTAGTAATAAGTTAAATCAGTTAAAGCTGTAATAGTAAAACGTTGAATATTATCAAGATATCTAAGTCAAGTTGTTATTGAATGGAAAATCTATGTCTTGGTTTAGTTGGAAGAAGTCTAATAAAGAAGAAAGAAAATAACTCAGATGTTTCTTTAGTTTGTCGTCAAGTCATTTATATTCATCTTCGGCAAGTTGATTGTGTTTGTGCCATCGCTAATATAAAGAAGAATAAGATACAGATTTTAAAGAATAATAATAATACATCATTGATAAATATTTGGCAACAATGTTGTTTCTTTTGTGACGGTACGCATCGGTACGGCGTACCGACACATGTTTGAATGTGAGGAAAAATTATTACTTTTCTTGTATTTTAACGTATATTATTAATTTATTAGTAGTTAAAAGTTAGGCAATCCACCACTGAGTACCAGCACCTACTTTTTTTTTTTTTTTTTTACAAAAAAAGGGACTGTTTGGCAATAAAGAAACAAAAATCATCACACATAGTAGGCTATTTGAAAATAGTTAAAAGGGGTAAGGGAAATAATCTATGCATTTTTAAATATTTAGAAACTTATTGGGATTATAGACTTTTTCATGTCCCTTGGTAAGTACATTACGCTTAGCTCTCTTTAATTATGAATTAATGTTTGCCTTTTTACAAAGCTGATATCAACGCACTCTGACTGTCTGTCCGTCTGTCTGGTGCAATTTCTTTTACACATTATTTCTTCCACACCCATTCTCGGATCACTTGAAACTTTACACAACTATTTGTTGTACCTTACAAACAATGAATCAATTAACAGATTTGCCAATTATGTATTGAATTATTAGTATTTAATAATTTTGTTTGGTATTGGAAAAGGGAAATTTATAGAGGAAGCGATTCTATACAAGAAAAGAATGTTCAAGAGCAGTTCTTCTGAATTCATCTCTGCCAAAATAGCCCTTAAAAAGAAATTATTTGAAGGAAAAGAGAGATTCGAGGAAAAAATTAAAAGCTTTTTCAAGAAAAATAACTCTAAAGCTTGTTGGAGTGGCTTGAAACAAATTACTGACTACGTACCTAAGCGCAAACCGATGTATGTCGCTGACAATAACAAATTTGTCAATAAATTAAATGATTTCTACAGCCGCTTTGACTGCCACCACTTTGAGAAAGACCGCCATGATTTATTGGCATCATTTGAAAACAGTCATCTAAACCAATCTCAAGAACTGTTTGATAAACAAGAAGTGACTAAAATATTTAATCAAATAAGCACCGCAATACGGTAGGACCCGACAAATTAAGTGGAAAACATGTAAAGCTCTGTGCGGAACAACTGGCTTATATCTTTTGTGCTATATTCAACAAGTCCTGGCAAACGCACAAAATACCTTCCATTTGTAAGACGTCTAAAATAATTTCAGTACCCAAATAGAAGATCATTGCTTCCAACAACGATCTACGTCCCGTAGCACTTACATCAATTCCAATGAAGTGCTTGGAGAAAATGATTATAAAACATCTACTGAAAGAAGTCAAAACACGCCTTGACCAGCACCAGTTCGTTTACAAACCGTCAAGAAGTACAGAAGATGCAATACTTTTCATACTGCATTGTCTATACTACTCTATACCATCATCTTGATACACAGAGACACTACGCCAGAGTATTATTCGTAGATTTTTCATCTGCATTCAACACCATCCAGACACATCGCATGATACAAAAACTATCTGAATTGAACGTTAGCAAAAACATACAAGCTTGGATTCTAAACTTTCTTATCAAACGCCCACAATATGTAAAAGTGAACGGGCATGTGTCAGGCACGAGAGAGCTTAGCACTGGAACGTTGCAGGGGTGCGTCCTGTCACCAGTATTGTATACCATATAAACAGTGCGAGACAGTAGAAGAGAGATGTGTACGACTCGATGCAAGTTAACTAGGGCAGAGTTAACTGGAGTGGACTACTGTCGTTAAAGTCTATACAGCGAACTACAGTGGACTTGAGCCGTTACAGTCGATACAGTCGATGTAAGACGTGTGCGGCTCTCATTCGGTAGACTTGAGTACGACTTGGTTCAGCTTTGGGAGACCTGGAGCGACACTGGGAAGTGTGTCGTTGGTCTGTTCTGTGGAATACAGCTCGAGGCAAGTTGAGAAGAGATGAATTGCAACGAAGTGAAGAGATGAATTGCAACGAAGTATAGCTAACTGTAAACTGACAGATATTGTACAGTCTTCTACGCTACATGTTACAGTAACGAATTGTTAGAGTGAATAGTCATTAAAAGTTATATGAAACTGAAAGTTTAGTCGTCAAGTTCTTTGCAGTGTTTTTATTTGTGTGCATACTAATACATTTAGCCAGAAGATTCAGAAATACGTAACAATATGTACCATTCAACAATTAACACTTTTTACCAAGAATATAAATACCTAGGTACTATCAACAACAAACTGAAATACACTGTCAAAACCTTTACACAAAAATTCACAGACGTCTTTTCTAATTTAGAAAGCTAAGGAAATTTAACATCGACAAAACATTAATTAAACTTTTTATACAGCAACCATCAGCAGTCTAATTAACTTTGCCATCACCTGCTGGTATGGTAATACTTCACTCACACAAAGACAGATTAAATAGACTAATGAAAGAAGCATTGTATGTCACTCGAACGCAGCTACCATCTCTTGAAGAGCTTTTTCACGAAAGATGCCTTTCCAGAACACTCACGATTCTTAAAGATAACCTGCACTCATTAAACCTCTGTTACATAAGATCTGAACAAAGTGGTCGTCTCCTTTCCATTGGGACTAAAACAGTAAGATTTAAAAACTCCTTCATTCCACTTTCGATTAGATTGTTTCAAGATCATCTGTCGTCATCGAGAAGTACATAAAAGTCAAATTCATAAAGCGATGGTTATGAGTGTATGTGTTTTCCTGTGTAAATGTTGTTCGTATTTGCATCTATATTGTTATTGTACAGTAGAGGTTGTCAATTGTAGTCAAACTGAATTTCCATTTGATTGGATCAATAACAATTATCTTATCTTATTTAGAGGTCTGTATATGTAGAGTTTTTCCCCTTCTAACGTATTGTACATATTTGTTCACCCACTTCCCAACTGAAATTTCGGATAGTTATTCATCGTTGATGACTATATATGAATCAATAAAAAAGTCTTTAAAGCGGAAGATTGCGATTCCATTAAAATATCCAAACATCAGCAGATAGGCTAAGAACGAGAGTGAACATGGCCCCCAGAGGGATACCACAGTATGCTCAGCTCTATAAAAACGTAAAGGGACAATACTGCTAATTAAAAAAATCGTTTTGGGGGAACATTAATCGTTTCCATATCGATGGTGAGAGGTGCTTAATTGTTCTAGACACGAGGTATGTAATAGCAGGTTAATTTTTAAAATTGTATTATTCGTTTAGCCCTAGGAAAAAATTAGTGATGTCAGTGAGTCAGGGCTTTTTAAAATATAATAGATGTTATTGTGACAGTATCCAGATACTGCAATAGACAGATTATTAATAATACATTTTATTTAAACTCTGATCTGTCAGCTTCGAAATTAGTACCCTAATTGCCATAGACTAAAACTATTACACTTTTAACTGATAAAAGGCTAGTATGTAAACAAGGAGACGTGTAGACTGGTATAGTAATACAAATAGACACCGTGTTACTCTGTATTTAATGTAGGCCTATTTATTGTGCTGTTACAACTATGCTCACATGAAAATGTAGAGCTAATGTAATTACTTTTTAACATGTATGAAAACATATGCAAAGGCCCTTAGCTTGGACTTGTTGGTCAAAGTCATGTTTCTTTCAAAATGAGAGAGGATGGTACTGTGGTAACGATTATAAGCAGTTTCGTACTTTCTATGACTTGTATGGTATTTCGCAGATAAACCTTTCAGTGTGTGTAGGCATATTCTGGCAAGGATAGTCGTTGAAGTACCAATTATTTGATTCCCTCCATTGCCAGAAGCCCATGCAATGTTCATTGCCTTCGTAGTTGTCCGGCTGATGATCTCGCCATTTCTTTACTGCAATTTTAGTTTTGCTGTGAAGGTTAATCCAGGTGTTTTCATGTCCCTTATCTGAAGCGCCAATGAAAGCAATGTCAAAAAAAGTTGACTGTGGGATTAGTAACTCTCTCATAATGAACTGAAATTCCTCGTCTGTGTCAATCTCTGCTAAATAGCCTCCGTAAGACATACAGACTTGTTGAGCGTCCTCGATAGTTGTAAAGAGCTTTTCGCTGAGTGAGAGCAAATATATTCGGTCATTGAATTTTTTGGAAGCATAAAACTTTCGACTTCTGATTTTGTCATCGGGAGTTGTTGTCTGTAAAATAAGATTGTCATTTTGTGTTTGCTTTTCTAAATCTCGTGTTGTAGTAGCTTCGGAAGAACAGTTAGTTAGTAAATCTTTATACCTGGCATCATTAAGTTTCTGAGTTTCTTTTAATTCTTTTGACAACTCTTGTAAAGCCTTAGAGCTCTCTGAGCATTGTTTTTGGAGATTTTCAAACTTATTATCATTCAGAATCTGATTTCTACGAATTGCGTTCAAAAGTGCGTCTTCCGTATAGATCTTGTGTTTATTTAATAGACCAATATATTCTTCAGATAAATTGTGTACCTGATCTGTTAGATTTAAAAACTGTGTTTTAGAGAAATCTTTAGCCCTTTCCAACATTTCGCCAAAGTGTGTGACATTATTGTGGATTCTTAATGACTGCTTGTAAACGTCCACCTTAAGATGAAGTAAACTGAGTTTCATTTCATTGTACAAATCAGTTATTTTCCTGCTATTTATGGCCTGATTTTTGATGACCCTATTTTCTGTGCTTTTTATTTCTAATGCGAGCTGGTCCAAAATATTGAACAAAGCTAGAAGATTTCTACCATAAAAATATGTTTGAATCCTTTTCTGCTTTTTTATCTCAGCCAGAAAGTTGTTGCCAGTTTGGATTTCCGTTTCCTTGTCGATGTTGCCAGTTTGGATTTCTGTTTCCTTGTCGATGTTGCCAGTTTGGATTTCTGTTTCCTTGTCGATGTTGCCAGTTTGGATTTCTGTTTTCTTGCCGATGTTGTTCAAGGCGATGCTATCGTCATCACTGGAAGCTACATAGACAGTTTTCGAAAAAGTTACAGATTGATTGAGTACATTCATCCCCAACACTTCACATTTGTAAAGTCCAGCGTTTCTAGGTTCTGGCAATGTCCAGCTGATGCTCAGACGCAAATTATTGGTGTTGTTGGTGAAGGTAACAAAGGATGTTAAATCTTTATTGTCTAAGTCTAATTCTCCATCACGAGTTTTAGCGATGACAAGTTCTTTGAAAATGGGTGCGTCCGTCGTGGCTGAGTAAAACAGAGTTAAAGATGTGAGGTAAGTCCATGTGCCATAGTCTTTTCCATTAATAGAACACTCTAAACTGAAACTTTCTGTGTTTTCTTTGAATTGATCTGTCAAAGCTTGAAACTGCATTTCTGAAATTGAAGAAAAAAAAACTTTAAAAAGAAATACAGATTTCATAAGATCATCTGTATATACAATTCACTACGTCACCCAACCATGCGGGTCAAGACGCATGCTCACCGACTCTCTTTTATTTCTGCAAGTCGAACTAGAGTTACCCTACGGCGACAGAGAGCAAGGCTTAGAAAAAAAGGGGTGGGGGCGGAGAACAAGTAATCTTCTCCGTATATATAATTCTCTACGTCGCCTAACCACCAACCCCACTTGGATAACTGTATCTTTCAGGAAGTGATCACCCGTCACCAAATAACGGCGTATGCTACGCCGCGGGTCGGCTCGTACAAATAATTTATCTTGGTTTGGCAAGAAACATTATATTTCTATTTTCTATGGACTGTAAACTATGAATATTAAAAGGCAGCCAAATAAACATTTAAATATTCAAATTAGCTAAGCGAACTCTGCTCAAGACGGGATTTGAACTAGTGTCCCCTTTATAGGTAACCAAATGGGGTTAGCCTCTTACCATCTCACTTATTTACTTGTTCGCCTATTATGATTGTAAACCAGGTCTTATAAATTTTTGTTTGTTAAATAAAAGTTGACATTGTTTACCTGGAAGTGGCAAGTTATTCTGGGGGTTTTCTTCTATCATGACCGTCTCTTCAGTTGTCCAGATGACGTCACCGTTGCCAAGAGCAACACATTTATAAACTGTCACGTCTTCAGTTGTAGGGTCTGTCACTGTGAAACTCACGAAATAGGAGCCAAAGTCCACGACCGAATCGTTGATATTGAAGGTTTCATTGACCTCATGATCTTTGACCTCGTTCAGATTTCTTTCCAGAAGTTCATCGAATCCTTCTTTGTAGCTATTCAGGCGATACAGCACTAGAGACTCTACGTTAGAGGATTCTGTGTGGTCAGTCAGTGTACAGTTCACTACAAGGTTTTTTGTTAGACCAGGCACCACCATCTTTGGGTTTACTTCGATAATCAACGCTGTGTTGTGGAAAATAAAATTTAGATTTACTAAAATTTAACATGATTTAATTTCCTGTACACTTCAAACTTAAACATTTAAAAAATCAGGGTGCCACTATTCTTGAATGTGCATTGATAATCAATGCTGTGTTTGAAAAAAATTCATTTAGTAAAACTTTAAAATGACTTCTACCTGCCAACCCCAACCCCAAATTGTTTTCTTGTAATGTATTTATTGATGATGGTCGTTGACTTATAGCACCAAACTGCAGGGGCGTAGCTAGGACTTTGCCATCATTTTGGGAGCCCTGAGGCTTGACCTCTTTTAGAGGCCTTGCATTTTGTGTAATACTTAATATTTAATGTAAAATACTATTTCGAACACTCATTTGGGGTCCCCTCTCAAGTGGGGGCCCGGTGAATTTTTAAATTCTCCCCCACCCCACCCTAGCTATGCCAAATGAGTTGAAGATTTTAATTGAAAACAAAAAAACAACAACAAAAAAAAAAACAACAACTATAAATAGCTATCTTTTTGGTTAAATAAATAAGGAGAGTTCATAAGCATGTTATTTTTTAAGGTATATGCTAATTTTGTGTATGGATCTCTATTTTTTAGCTCTAAACGAATTGTGTAATATCTTCCATTTGTAGAACAAACTAATTTCAATGTAGACTTTCACTGTATGACATTAGCTTAATTAAAATGGGCAACTAACTAGCGGTAATGAAGGTCATTTAATACAAACATCAATAGCTACCTCCTTGAGATATTAAGAAATATAATAACATTATGGCTGAATTCTTTATTTTTCTAGATGGCTGCAGCGGTGCTCAAGTTTGTGTTCTTTACATTGTTTAGTTCATCATGAAAAAGGTAACATTTAAAAAATTAAAAAAAAATTAGAACTAATGAAACAATTCATCATTTGAAAAAAAGAATCCTTACGTTTCAAGAATAGAACAAATAAACTTCAAATATCAGGATCCATTATTAATATTTCACATACTCTATAGGGCAGACAGTGGCAAGACCATACTAAAAACGCCGGACAGTATAGAGGGACTTCCTATGGTCGGACAATTACGCTGGGCAGGGCACGTATGGGGGACGAACGTATGCCAAAAGACAATATTTTTTTTTTTGTGAGCTGAAAGATGATCGACGTAACAGAGGTGCCCCAATTGCTTTACCTGACAAAGAAGATAGCACATGGTTGCATGCGGCTTCAGAACAAGACAGCTGGAGGTCACTTACAAAGGTCGCGGGATACACATTTAAGACCAAATGAAAATCCGCGGCCCAGGACAGACGTAGACGGCGAAAAGAAAATCTAAATCGTCCACCAGCGGACAATGGTTATGTCTGCGCTGGATGTGGCAAAATATGTAGGTCATAGTTGGGGCTGCGTAGCCACGGCAATCACTGCATTCCTCATTAATCCTCGCACTCGAAGGCAAGCCTTATTATTATAATTCATGACCCCAATTCATCCTAAAACCTTGTTTTTTTTGTTTTTTTTTTAGGAGATTTTCACTATAAACTAAAAATGAGCAGGAAGCTAAATTGAGCTTCAGAGTAGCCAGTGAAACAAAAAGTAATAATTAAGCTTATAATTTGTAACAAAACCTGAAATCGTGGTAGTTGATCTACGTTTCAACTCTCCTTTGTTACTGCTAGTTGGCCGTAAAGACGTTTTAAAAATAAGATTTACGTCAGAGTGTGAAAAATCAAAAGCTTTCTTCCTACTTACATTATTTTGAGCTAGAAAAAAAAAAGTGCTTTGAAAATTTGATTCTGAAATACTAAAGAAGTGCGCAAAAATTTATCCTATTGCTTACCAACGCTTCATTTAATTTTGTATTCCGTATACACCAAAAAGCTAGCTATTTATAGTTTTAGCGCCATGCATATAAAAATCTCAGAGAGTAACAGTGACCACAAATTACTATGTAAAGACATTTTTTTTTTACTTACCCGCCTCGGTGGCTGCTAGCATCAACAGTAACCCAGCAAGTCGTTGATAAGTCATTGTGTGAGAGCTGAGAGTATCTAGGGAGTCAACTCTGCTTGCATTTATACGCTTCAAGACTCTTTTTTCCTGGAACTGATAACGGATTTCTAAATGGAGTTGAATATCCTGAAAGTGGCCCTGGGGGGGGGGGGGGGCAGAGAGGGGGCGCTTCCCATTCCACTACGTTGCCATGCTACATACTCGTAGACTCCGTATTATAAGTTACCAGGTTCTTTAGAAACATCTTTGAAGATAATTCCTAGAATTAAAAGGGATGCACGCATGGCTAATACTTTGGTTGGCAGAACGCATTAAACATGTGCAATCTCTAGAGGACCTAACGAAAAAAACTGCTCTTGCAGTTCTAATCATAACTTAGCCTAATCCATAACAGCAGCCCAATAATATTCTTAACTGTTCATAAACATTCAAAAATCCAATTTAAATGTAACAGTTATTAAACATGATTTTTTTAATTTCTAATTTTACAGTTCTTAAACACGATTTTTTAAATTCTTATTTAACAGTTCTTAAACATGATTTTTAAAATTCTGATTTAACAGTTTTAGACATTATTTTTTAAAATTCTAATTTAACAGTTCTAGACTTTTTAAAAACATTCTTATTTAACAGTTCTTAAACATGATTTTTTAAATTCTAATTTAACAGTTCTTAAAATGATTTTTAATTTTCTTATTTAACAGTTCTTAAACATGATTTTTTAAATTCTAATTTAACAGTTCTTAAAATGATTTTTAATTTTCTTATTTAACAGTTCTTAAACATGATTTTTTAAATTCTAATTTAACAGTTCTTAAAATGATTTTTAATTTTCTTATTTAACAGTTCTTAAACATGATTTTTTAAATTCTAATTTAACAGTTCTTAAAATGATTTTTAAATTTCTTATTTAACAGTTCTTAAACATGATTTATTTAAATTCTAATTTAACAGTTCTGAAACATGATTTTTCAAATTCTAACAGCAATATCAATAAGAGACCCACTTAGCTTCAAATACATTTGAAAGTCATTTCAAAGTCAGTGTTGCTAACTAAATAAAAAAAAAGAATTAAGCTTGAATGTTAACTCTCTCAATACCGGCGCTAGATCTTCGTATAAAATGTCTTCTATTAACGCTAATTAATGCTAATTACATCGCCATTTATATTCAAATAAGCTTAAAGGCCCAGAGTGAAAATCTAATGCTTCTTCCATACTGTCACAGGGGCGGACTGGCTATATGGGCATTTGGGCAAATGCCCGGTGGGTCGGTACCCAAATGGACCGGTATGGTCATTTAGAGGGCCTCATGAATGCCACTTTGGCACGTATTGAATTGTTAAAGGTTTTATAATATTCTTTTAACAAAGTGGCCCTCTCAGCGTCGTGTTTAAAAAAAAAAGTCGTTTACAGACTCAACAATGTAGGTCTAATTTTAATTTAATTTAACACATTTTCCGAAATAATGTAATAGTCTACATCCGTAGACAGTGCTGCTGTAGGCTTCATTTTCGGGCCTACACATTTAGCGATGAAAAAGTAACAAAAGGCCTTTTGCATTTCTTATAAAGATATAGAGCAGGCTTACAGTTATCGATACATTATTTAACTTAACATAATGTTTTTGCGGACAAGTAGGCCTATCTTATGATATACAATTTATGGGCCGGAGTGTTTACAAATGCCTGGGCCGATTTTGACACCCAGTCTACCCATTGCGTATGGAGGAGTTTGTGCAACAAACAAAAGCGCTTATAAAATTTTAATCCGCAGAGCTAAAAAGGTGAACACAAATTATCATAAATCTTCACACACATACAAAAGTTTTTTTTTCATTTTTTACACCGGATACACCAAAAAAGGCAGCTATTTATAGCTTTCCGCCATGCATGAAAGTGTGCAACAAGCAGAGTGTGTTGGTAAAAATTGAGATATTTGATGTGCGAGCTACAAATAAATTTGTGAAGAACCCGATTGTAACACCTCAAAAAATCATAAATTTTAGATCTACACCAGGACAAAATATGAAAAAAAAACAAAAAACAAAGCTTATCCGAGGGGAAGAACTCCGCAATTACAACTCTTTCTCTCAATGATGTAGAATTTATTTCCCTTATTTAATATAAAAATAATAAATTATAATAATTAATCGAATAATCGATTGCTTTTTTTTTTAAAAAAAAAAAAAAAAAGATTGATTCATGTTTTGATATGTTCAATAAATAGTTGTTTAATAATAATTATAATAATAATAATAATAATTATCCATAAGAAACCGGTCCTAGATTTTGTACAAAACATTATAACTATAGAACTATAAAAAAACAAAATATTTATTTACACCAGACTCAATCGTAATTCATATGTGAAATGTTTATAGCAGATAGTAGAATTTTATTTAATATATAAAATATTTTAAGGACAAAAGAGTTTTTGTGTCTGTCTGTCTTTGCTTGCGTGTCTTAAATCCTTTTTGTGATGGTAAAATCACAAAATCCTAACTTTCATGAATGTTTTTTTTTCAAACAGCTGTACCAATGACTTTACCAGCAACATTTAGATATTTTTATTTTCAATGTTAAGATTGCCATACCAGGCAGTGATATTAAAACTTAAAATATTGCAGATGTGAGCGTGATAAAACACCACCAATGCTTTTCGCTGACATTAAATTAGGACATTTTTCTAAGTAAAATCGTAATCTTTGCTGCCCTTTTTTACTGATATAATCAGTATTTGCAGTAAAATTTAATTTATTGTCTAAGATAGTACCAAGATATTTAAAAATGAAAAACTATTTCAATGTTCTCTCGAGAGTTTTCTTCATTTGGCTATCGAGCTAGTAATTCTTTTCTCAGTGATATAGATCTGCATCAACTGTTTTATTTCTAGGAAATTCGTTAGAGTCGTTTTGGAGATACGCTTTCCAGGATCCTGGATCCAGGTTCCATGAAGGAGTGACTTGAATATAGTATTGTAAAAACACGCATTTACGCAGAACTCTAGTTTTCAGGTTGTTTTTTTTTTTTGAGGGGGGGGGGAGAAAATATCAGATTCTTCTTATAAAGTTTCTGCAGCGTCTAATTACGCACTGGTGCTTAAAAAAAAAGAAAAAAAAAACAAGAATAAAAAGGAAACAAAAAAAAGAAACAAAAAAAAAAACAAGAATAAAAAAGAAAACAAAAAAAAAAAAAAACAAGAATTAAAGGAAACAAAAAAAAAACAAGAATAAAAAAGAAACAAAAAAAAAATAATAAAAAGGAAACAAAAAAAAAAAAAAAATAATAAAAAGGAAACAAAAAAGGAAACAAAAAAAAAAAACAAGAATAAAAAAGAAACAAAAAAAAATTTAAAAAGAAAACAAAAAAAAAAACAAGAATAAAAGGAAAAAAAAAAAAACAAGAATAAAAAAGAAACAAAAAAAAACTATTATATAGATATTCAAGTGATAAAAAAGAAACAAAAAAAAAAAAGAAACAAAAAAAAAGAAAAAAAAAAGAAAAAAAAGAAACAAAAAAAAGAAAAAAAAAAAGAAAAAAAAGAAACAAAAAAAAAAAGAAAAAAAATAGAAAAAAAAGAAACAAAAAAATAAAAAAAAAGAAACAAAAAAGAAAAAAAAAAGAAAGAAAGAAAAAATAAAAAAAAGAAACAAAAAAAAGAAAAAAAAAAGAAACAAAGAAAAAAGAAAAAAAAAAGAAACAAAAAAAAGAAAGAAATAAAAAAGAAAAAAAAAGAAACAAAAAAAGAAAAAAAAAAGAAAAAAAAGAAACAAAAAATAAAAAAAAGAAAGAAAGAAAAAATTTTAAAAAAAGAAACAAAAAAATAAAGAAAGAAAGAAAAAAGAAAAAAAGAAAAAAAAAAGAAAAAAAAAAAAAAAGAAAAAAAAAGAAGAAAAAAAAAAAGAAAAAAAAAAAAGAAAAAAAAAACCTGTTGGCCCTTCTCTTGACAGCAAGGGGTTCTGTGGGGAGTGCATTAAGTTTCACCAGCAGGGTTCGGGGCTCCTCTCTGACGCCAAGCGTTTTCTTGTATTCTTAACTGCAGAAACACTTTCCGCTGACAGCCTAAGTTCATTTTTCATTCTATTAAAAAAGGGCAGGTCATATTAAGGGAAAAAAAAAGTAACATGGGCAAGGGCTGACTGACATTCGAGGCACAAGTAGCGTAAGTATATCTTTATTGGGCGTAGTTATCGTAATATAACTTTGTGTTAAGCGAGACCTCGAGTAGTCGGCATGTTTTTGATGAGCATAACACGTTAACTAACGATGGTTAAACGCTCTTTGGATATTCAACCTTTTTGACGCGCGCTTAATGTCTAATTTTTAAGAACCTTTTGAATAATGTTTTTACTTGAAAAAAATAATATGAATGTATAGGCCCTAACATTCAAAATGCAACCGAATTGTTGCTTGAAAAGAAAAGACACCCCCACAGATTGATAAAAATGATTTAGATTAAGGCTTTGAGGGTCGCCGCCGAGATAAAAATGTCTTTGAAAAATAATATTTGGAAAAGACGTTCATTTATAAGTGATTAATTTTGTTCAGTACGCCTGTTTGTTCATCTGCCCTATAGACCACAAGGTCTGAAAGGGGAACTTTACTTTTTTTTTTTACGCCTGTTTGTAACTTCTATGAACAAGTAAATTCGGGAGGAGAAATTTGGTAGACCAATTAGATTCTACTCCAAATTTTTAATTTTTTTTATAATTCAAGAATAAATTGTGATTTATGATCCCAAAGTATTTATACAATTGGAAAAATAATAACACTGAACCTTAATCTACAAACACCAAAATAACTCGTATTCGCCAGTGATGGCGGTGAGCTTATTCAATGCCTTAGAAAAGTCTATTATAATGGCATTTATTTGCTAACTATTATTTAAGTCTTTTGATACACACCAAAAAAATAAAATAGACAGATGTAGTTATAAATATGGTTTATTGAGCAACAAGTTTTACATTACGGCAGTCATGTCTATGTTTCATTAAAGCATTTAAATATTTATTGCACTGAGATATTTACACATTTGTTGTATTGAATTATCTGCGCATGTGTTGTACGTAAACGTGCATAAATTCAATAAGGTTAAAGAACTGCAATGCTTCAAACCTATTCCACAAAATGATGTGAAGCCAAGACCCTCCATATTACACACAAGCGATGACATCTGCATTATTTTGGTTCCTTCAACAAAGTGCTTCTAAGCGTTTATTTCTACGATTTTCAATATCTGCCATTGATCTGCTCAAGGAAAAAAGCATAAAATATAAATATAAAAAGGTGAAATATGTTATTTGTATGTTATATTTATGGGGCGAGGTGGCTGAGTAGTTAAGCGCTTCGCTTCCGAACCTGGCGCCCTGAGTTCGAATTTCGGTGAAGACTGCTATTTTGAATTTCGAGATTTTTCGGGTGCCCCTAAGTCCACCCAACTTTAATGGGTACCTGATTTTAGTTGGAGAAAGTAAATGTGGTTGCTACATGACACACTACTCGTTAACCATTGGGCATAGACACAGATGACCTTAAAGTCATCTGCCCCATAGATCGCAAGGTCTTAAAGGGGAAACTTTACTATGAAAAACCCCTTTACTTTAGTGAAACTATACTGTGCTGCTCACTCGATATGACTTCGCTGCTCGCTTGATGTTGCCCCAACTGTTAGGACTGAGTTTTGGTTAGTCTGGGTCTTCTGTTAACTTTGGAGAAGAAAGGGAGGCCATTCAGATTGTTCAATCCGAGGCTCTCTTTGCTTTGGTTTGTTTCGCTTTGTGAGAAGGGTTTGAATGGAATGTAACTCATAGTCAGTCATAGTAAAGCAGTTGGTGTTTTGTTTAATAATGAAACAAAGAGGAGTATTGAGAGTATGTTTTATTATTGTGTGAAAGTAATACACTTTTCTTATATGCCTTTTGGATGGGTCGTAGATGTAGTATCACTAATCAGTTGTTAACAGTGAAGGGCAATATCATAGTCCAGAGGTCATAGTCATTCACTTTTCATCATTATTGTTTACAAATAAATTATAGATGTTAATGAACTGGATATATCAAGTCTCTGTATGCAATTGAGAATGTTAGCACCTGTGACGTGGCTAAGTTGGAAGAGAAGGGGTCGAATTTGAAAATCCCCCTTTTGAGGCGGCCACCAAATGAGTGTAAGAAAGGTGTTTTTACATTAAATCTTACACCATTATCTCATTTCACGATGGCAAATGTCAAAAATGCAGGAGCCCCTAAAGATGTCAAGCCCCCCGGGCCTCCAAATCCCTAGCCACTAAAACATCTCGAAAAAATAAAGTACTTAACACTAGATCTGACCTATATAACCAACATTTCACTTGATTTGATTCATTCTTTCTCGACATGGCATTGCAAGTCGGTTGATGCTACCTCAATCTCTCTTGATATGACCTGGCCACATACTACTTGATGTTGCATTACATCTGAATAGATATGATATCGCTGCTCAATTGATGTTAACTCGCTATCACTTGATAGGAACGCAATGCTCACTTGATGTTAACTCGCTCTCACTTGATAGGAGCTCAATGCTCACTTGATGTTAACTCGCTCTTACTTGATAGGAGCTCAATGCTCACTTGATGTTAACTCGCTCTTACTTGATGTTAACTCGCTGCTCACTTGATGTTAAACTCGCTCTTACTTGATAGGAACTCAATGCTCACTTGATGTTAACTCGCTCTTACTTGATATTAACTCGCTCTTACTTGATAGGAGCTCAATGCTCACTTGATGTTAACTCGCTCTTATTTGATGTTAACTCGCTGCTCACTTGATGTTAAACTCGCTCTCACTTGATAGGAACTCAATGCTCACTCGATGTTAACCATCTTTTACTTGGTCTGCCGCCTCTGCTCTTTTGATGTGTCGGAGGAGGGTTCCAAACTTGAAAATTCTCCGGACTTAAGGGGGGGGGGTGTCCCCAAATAAGTGTTTGAATTTTGTTTGCATTAAATATTAAGCCAATGCCATGTTATCATGCTATTCACGTTGTTATATAAATTAGCGACCATGCTGCATATTCCACACATTAGACATATACACCCAACAAGGTACGCACGCACTTAGTCTAATTAAACATCTTCTAGAAATACTTCAGCTACATTTGATATACACATGCATCCGTTACACTGCACACTCTTTGTGCTTAAGCAACTTCGATATTCCTACATTATGATTAAAGACTAAGTTTTTTTGTTTTTAATATAGGCCTACAGGTCATCTTAACTTCTTATATAATACAGACGTTACTTCAAAAAAGAAGATGATTACGTCCGTCATGCATCTAATCATAATAAACAATATAAAGAAAACAATCAACTAGCCTAGGTTACCTGATTTAGCGTGTTATTTGGAGCTTGAATCTGGCTGCGATGTACGTACCGTGACAGATTTAGAGGGTCTGAATTTCACAATAAATACAACAAGTATAACAAATACAAGAATTGCCAAGGGTATGGCTATAGCAAGACGAGATTCCAGTGATAAATCTCTGCAATCTACCAAAAATAAAAAAATAAATATAAATTATTGAATAAATTTAATTTTTTTTTTCGAATTCTTATGCATAACTTGCTCATTGCGCTGTGGTTCAATAGCTTTTGTTGACATGCATTGAAGGGGTTGCTGGAAGAAAGATTTCTATGCCGTCTTTAGGCACTCAGTAAACTGAGATCAGCTCAAGGCGAGATTCGAACTTCCCCCCCCCCTCCTTGACAGGTTGTCGGTTTATGCCAATCGGCCACACATACATGACAGCTGTAATTACTTATCGTAGTACTTTTGTGTTTGTTTTTTTTAAAGGGTATTGCTTTTGTTTCGGACTATAGCTGACTGTGTTCTTATGTCAGTAGCCTAATAAGTGTGTCACTGTTTCGGCTAATTAGCCTTTTTATGGTATTTACATATATTTTAATTCTAAAAGAAAATTTAATTTTTAAGGTGAACAAGAGTGGCTTAGCATCCATGGTGCGAAGGAGTAAAATGATCCCGGGACCACGACCATTAGGAGCCCACAACCTGTGGAGTAGCAACCATGACGCGTAGCGGTTTCACTGCGCTTGGGTCAAAGGGTCATGACCAATTAGGGCCCACATAAGCCCTTGGGGGTAATACCAAAGTGGAAAACATAATACAACTTTTGTAAAAGCCGAGTAGCATCATTGGACGATATTGTTTCGTGATCTCCTGGAGACGGGAATACCCAAAGAAATAGCCATGAAAAACGAAATGAGTGATGATGGGAAGGGTGGTCGAGAGGCAAAGTGCGCTTGAACTTGGCTTGGCTTGGCTCGAGGTCCGACTCGGGCAGGGTTGTGTTTACTGAGCGCCTTAAGGCAGCACGGAAAACTAACTCCTAGATACCCACTCCCCCACCCCCCACAAATGAGATTGGACCAAAAGCGCTCTGAGCATGCGATAAGCATGAAAGTAGCGCTATATAAAAGCTATAATAATAATGATGGCGATTTGCGGTTGCTACTCACTAACATTGAGCCGGACATATATACAGTTACCAGATATCATCACATCCATCCAAATAATTAATTTAATTTTTTAAAGAAAAAAGTTATGGTTTCAATTAATACTTCAACAAACTTGTTTTCTTTAATTGTTATTCAATATATCTTTTTCTCTTGGGGGTCCGTTGACAAAGGTTGACTTACAAAAGTGGTCCATGAATATATATATATAAAAAGTTTGGAAACTACTTGGAATGATAAATGTTCAAATAGCGACACTTAATAGAAACAATTGTTATAGCGCTATGTAAAAAAAAAGCGGTGGCTGAGCGGTAAAGCGCTTGGCTTCTGAACCGGGGGTCCCGGGTTCGAATCCTGGTATTTTTATTTCGGGATCCTTGGGCGCCTCTGAGTCCACCCAGTTCTCATGGGTACCTGACATTAGTTGGGGAAAAGTAAAGGCGGTTGGTCGTTGTGCTGGCCACATGACACCCTCGTTAACCGTAGGCCACAGAATCAGATGACCTTTACATCATCTGCCCTATAGACCACAAGGTCTGAAAGGGGAACTTACTTATGTAAAACAAGCACACTGAGTCTCAAACGGGTATCCATTTTGGATTAACGGTTAAACTTTCATTTCTCTTCCAAACCTATTTTATTCACCAGAGCTACCAAAGCATATGTATGACATACCTTCACAGTTTGTTTTACGACATTCACCATCCTGACAGCGGACATAGTCAGGAGGACAGGCTGGTGGTACTGTTGGGAATGTTGGATCTGAAAAAGAGATAAAAAGTTCTCATTTGACGGTTGCTATGATCTAATCTTATCTTTTAAATTAATAGCATTTAAATATACTGTAATATTGGATGTGATGTCTGGGTGTTTATGTATCTTTAATTAACAGGGAAAGACACAAATAAAAGTAACTGTAATAATTAAATGCTTTAATTCAGTAGTGTCTTCTGTCCATAGCAATGCTCTTGTTCTTGTAGGCCAGTGTTTCCCAAACTTTTGACATATGTGTACCCCCATTTATAATTATTGCAACACTGTAATTGAGCTGAGATTTCAGATCATCATAATTTGGTTCCCTGGTTGTTAATTTTATTCTGAGATGTCGTTCCATTTCCGATAGTATTGTTACAAATGAACAGTGATAGGTAGAGGTCAACGTATGACCCCGGCGAGATGACACAGCAGCGAGTGTTCTCTGGAATCTACGCGTATAAACAAAGACAGGATGTGACGTGTCCTCACGTGTTGTTCCAGGGGACAAACAGATCTAAGAAGGGGACAGTTACTAATGAACAATGACAGATAGATGTCAGTACGTGTGACCCTGGCTTGATGACACTGTAGCAGGTGTTCTCTGGAATCTACATGTAAAAACAAAGACAGGATGTGACGTTTCCTCACGTATTGTTCCAGATGATACTAGCAGTGTTTGTGCAACTTTGGAGGAGCGATTAGGGACTCTATATAAGCCAGAGAGTTAATGTGAAAGTCAGTCGTATGGAGTCGTGAGTGAGTCGTCGGTACTGTTGTCTACTGTGCGAGACAGTAGAAGAGAGATGTGTACGACTCGATGCAAGTTAACTAGGGTAGAGTTAACTGGAGTGGACTACTGTCGTTAAAAGTCTATACATCGAACTACAGTGGACTTGAGCCGTTACAGTCGATACAGTCGATGTAAGACCTGTGCGGCTCTGATTCGGTAGACTTGAGTACGACTTGGTTCAGCTTTGGGAGACCTGGAGCGACACTGGGAAGTGTGTCGTTGGTCTGTTCTGTGGAATACGGCTCGATGCAAGTTGAGAAGACATGAATTGCAACGAAGTGAAGAGATGAATTGCAACGAAGTATAGCTAACTGTAAACTGACAGATATTGTACAGTCTTCTACGCTACATGTTACAGTAATGTTAGAGTTAATAGTCAATAAAGTTATATGAAGCTGAAAGTTGAGTCGTCAAGTTCTTTGCAGTGTTTTTATTTGTGTGTCTACTAGTACATTTAGCCAGAAGATCCAGAAATACGTAACAGTATGTTCCCTGTTTTCAACTTAATGTCCTCAAATGCTGAAAAAAGCAACTTCACATAAACATAAATTTGGAAAGATCAAGTTCTATTTCAGAATATTTTCTGTTCAAACCGATACACAAATATTTTTTAAGACTCGTCTGAAGCCTATTCCAACAATTGCTTTTCTTCCGCATGCGACCAAACCTTCTGGTATGGATGTTGTGCTAGTTTTAAATGTTATATATTCAATATTATCTGTTTAAATTAGGGAAATAGTTTTTCAAGCTCATCAGCGAACTGTCCAAATGTTAAGTTATGCATTTCAGGGTATCAGCATCAATTTGAGTTACCGCGCTTGTCATAAACTCATGAAGAAAGGGAAGCAAGTCACTTTGCCATTGTCAACGCTCTTTTGACATACATTTATTTTTCCGATGGCCGCGTTCACTTTATCTTGACCGAGAGACAAGTTATCTGCGAAGCTTTAAAATAACTTTTTATCGCCATTATTATTGATGCATCGAAAACTGTACATCTCTTACACTTAAGTAATGAATGTACTCGCTTCTAAGATGTGTTTATAATTGGGCTTATAAAGATTAAACCGTATACATGTTGAAAAAATGTCCCTATTTATTATCCCATTTTTCTAACATTTATTTGTAGCTCTTTCTCTCCTAATAGACGATGCCATCGCTGATTTGACTTCATTAAATTAAATTAATGTTACATTGTATAAACATGACTTTGTGTTACGTAAAAAGAGCATGTATTCCCCTTTAATTCTAGACCAAATAAAACATTTTCTGATAACAAACAACAAAGCTATTGAAGCTTAATCATAACAGGGGAGTGAAATAGTAATGAGTAAAATGAAGAGTTCCCTTAAAACGTGGAAAAATAATTACGGAGAGAAAGAGTTAAATGTAAAATAACACCGATAATTTGTACAAATATAACATATTATCAAAGAATGTAAATTAAAACTTGTTAATAATGTTTTTTAATTTATAAACTTAACATAATAAATTTCCAGTCCGTTTTTAATTTTAATAATCTTACTTTTTGATATATTGTAATAAATAGTGATAAAGTATCATAAACAATTGTTAAACTGTCTGGTAACAGTGATGTAGCAGTCACCACATGTAAGTTACAAGCTCACTGTAGAATGGTTCAAGTTCATTATGTACTACATAGGCAAATATAGATGTGTATAGGGGAGACATCATGAGCTAACTGCACAGGTTGATATCGACCCTAGCGGCCCTGCTCATCGAAATAATTAAATTAATTTGTTAATTTCAATTAAAAATCAATAAAAGTAGGTAATCAGCTCACTGTATTGGTAAAAAAAAACAAAAAAAAAACTAACTAGTAACTAACAATAGTGTTTATTGGGAACAAATTTCAAGAAAGTTGATGGGGGAGGGGTGACACCCTGAGCTACCGCACTTGATGCCACCGACACTGTATCGGGAGGCTTTCATTCTCATCTTAGGTAATCAGTTAACGCTACTCTACTTATTCTAGGAGAGTTAGAAGACTCTTATCAAAGACGTGTTGCACTGTTTGCTTTTATATGAAAAATAACGACAAATGATTTTTAAAATTACTTTAAACGATCTTCTTCTTCTTCTTCTAGCCAGCTTTATTGCTGCTGAGCTGTGAGCTCTTTTGCAGACTGTGCAAAGGAAAAATAGTGTGCTGTTTTCTTCAGTTGTTCAGCACTGCCGTACAGGGTGTTGGTTATGTTGGGCTGTAGTGGAAGTAGGGTCTGCCTAAGGTGGATTAGGGAGGGGCATTCAAAGAGGATATGGTTTACAGTTTCATAACGGTGGGCGCAGTGTCTACAAAGGGGAAGTTATGTGGGATTTATTTTGTTCAGATGGTAATTTAATAGAGGTGTGTGTCCTGTTCTTAGTTGGAATATTGTAGATTGTTCTTTGCAGGGGAGGAAGTCGATACTGTCCAGTTTGTTAGGCATAGTCTTTGTACATGGCTCTGCCTGTGTTTCCTGATGCCCATTGGTTGAGCCACTCCTCTTTGTGATTGTTGACTAACATTGACCTAAGGGTGAGGTAGTTAACAGGTCTATCTGGTTGTTCCATAGATGAACCTGCCTTTGATAGCTTATCTGCCTTTTCATTTCCCATGATACCAATGTGTCCAGGGATCCACTGTAGTGTGATAGTGATATTTAATTTTGATATCATCTGATGGATTATCACAATTAGTGTTGTCAACTCTCTTAGGGCTGTTAGAGGTGCTACTGTTAAGTGCTTGCAGAGTAGATTGGGAGTCTGTAAAAGACAACAATATCTGATGCTGATTGCACTCCTTCATATAATTTGTTTTCCACTGTCTGTAGTGCTATGGTAATTGCCTCAATCTCGGCTTGAAAGTTTGGGCAGTAATCGCCACAGGGTGCCTTATCTCAAAGTGTTTATTTTTAGGAAAGACCAGGAAGGCACCAAGACCAGCATTGATGGTAGCTTTGAAGACCGATCCGTCGGTATGTATATGGATAGCTGTTTTTGGATAGCTTTCAATTGTTTGGAGCGTGCCTACTTTGAGCTCCAGTGGATTTGATTCTTTTGTTAAGGTGTTATTTAGTAAATGTGTTTTAATGGTTGTTGTTCTTAGTTTAGTCCAGGCGTTATGTTTGAAAATCTGGTAATTTTTTCCTCTGTTATTGGGTAGGTGGTGTTTTAGGGCTAGTTCGTCAGTAAGTTGGATCAGAGTTTTTTGCTTTTTTGGTTGTTTTTCCTATTTCTATGTGTTACTAGTTTATTAGGATGATCGTCCTCCAACCTTCTGTATCTCTCAATAGCTTCTAATGCTGCTCTGTTGCGCCTTAACTTTTCACATGCTGCTGTGGGAGTAGTTCTCATACCTCCACTAATTAGGAGCAAGGCTTGGTTTTGGAATGTGTCTAATGATGATTGATAGGTTTTGTTGGCAGCTACTTGTATGGAGAGACAGTTATCCATTACAGACAGATCTGACGTATCCGGTGCATAACTGTCTTATGGTTTTCTTTGTAGATCCCCAGGATGTTCCTGCTAGGTGTTTTATCATGTTTAATCTTTGTGATGCCTTTTCTTTTAAATCTGCCATAAAATGTTTTAGAGACAGTCTTTGGTCTAATTTTACACCAACATATGTTGGATTTTCTTCTTTATTTATTGGTTGTCAGTCTATTTTCAGGATGTAGTTTCTTTTTGATGTGTTGTTGCTGTGGCTAAAGATTGAATAAACTGACTTTTCTTTGTTTATTTCCATTTTCCATAATTAATCATTTAAACGATCAAAACAAGACTATTTCTGGTCCATTGGTGAATTTGATGGGGGCTGCCTCTGTCTTTGTAATCTTATTTTTTTGTAGCAACCTCTGTATTTCATAAGATAAGAGATAGATATAATTTAAAAAAAGGATAGAACTATTTGTTACTTATATTAAAAGCAAATTGATGACCTACCATCACAGGTTTCTTTACGACATGTACCATCCTGACAGCGGACATAGTCAGGAGGACAGGCTGGAAGTACTGTTGGGAATGTTGTGCCAGAAAAGAATATAATTACATCATAATAATCTTTATTATCCACAAAGAAATGTGTCTGACAACATAGAGAATGTGTTATGATTTACTCTTAAATTAAAAAAAAAATTTGTAAGGAATGTTACTTTAAGAATACTACTACCCTCGGCAAGCTAATTAGATTTGGCTACTTACTACATCGATCTAGTATTTCATCCGATTTGTCCTCACACTCTGGAATACCGTTACACTCTTCATCTCTTGGAATGCAAATCGGCGTACCTGTGTAGCACTGAAACTCTTCATCAGAACACTGTCTTTCTGTAGTTTCTACAAAATGACATAAAATTAACTTCAGAACTACAGTAAAAGGTGAGGGTACCTCTTCAGACTAAGGGATATTCCTAGTACTGTACAGATAAGTAGGCCAATTCAGCAGACAAACATGGTAACAGAGCGGAGGCTAAGTCTTTATTAGTTGAATTACCACAGTTCTCTTCATCTGAGCCATCATCACAATCCTTGAATCCATCACACTTCAATTTCAGGGAGAAGCACTCACCATTACACTTAAACTGTTCCCCAGTGCACGCCATTGGCTCTGTCTCTATGTTGAATTACAAAAAAAAAACTGCAGTAGATACTACAAAATAGTAACTATTTGGCTCTGAGTTAAATAACAAAGAAAATATCAGTAGATATAACAGCATTATTAACTTCATCTGAAAAGTGTACCAAGTTTATGTAAAGTTATATATTAACTACTAATACAATTTAATTGGCTTTTTTTTATTCAATTAAAAACTTACAAAGCTCTAGGGGGGGGGGGAAATGTTTAAATATCAGGAGCTATGATTTACTGAATTAATTTTAGTAGCACAGGATTTTGCCCTGTGACAACTACTATTAATTGTATCTTAAGACCTTCATAAAAAAAGCAATCAGTACAAGACAGAGACTGCTTCTATGGTGCTGTGAAAAACTAGTGAAACTTGTGACCAAATTCTTCCTTCTTTTATAATGGAGTAAGGAATAGTCTTGACACCTTCCACACAACCCCCTTGTCTCTTTTAACTCCAATACCATCTTTTACATGTATTTTAACCCTTTAGGATAGAGGACTTAAAAGTAAAGGAGCAATTATACATAAAACATTAAACCATTGTCTTCAAATACACAAACTAAATGTAATAAAATACTGTTATGATTCTCTCTCTCTCTCTCCTGGCCGGGCCCTCTGTAAATAACTGCTCATCACACAAAACATATAACTCAAGAACTTCACAACAAGAATTCCAAATAATCGGGTCCTTTAAAATTGAGTCAATAAAAAAAGCCAATACGACACGATTGCCAACACAATAAACTACTACAAATGTTACACTGTACATCACCGTACTGCTGTACTTAACTCAATTGTCTCCTTCTCTTCCTGGACTGCTACGTTTCACTTGAGGACTCCACCAGGACTGACTTCATGGCCGACTAACCGTCCCAGTCTCCTCACTGTCATGCACTGAACTGCACTGCCTTACACACTGTCTCCGGTCCACCAAAGCTTCTGATCACATGACCATAACACGGGTCATATTTACATGTAAAGTTCATATCAGTACTGTCCCTTGTCCACAGATATAGCATGCTAAACTGTATTACTGGCCTGTGTCACATGTATCAGTTGATTGTACACAGTTAAGCCTATTGTACCGTCTATAGAGTTACAACAATACTCAGAAAGACACAAAAGATAAAGGCATATTCCTTGTTCCATAATGCTAGGACAAATCTGTACAAATGCTCCTTCTTTCCTAGTGCTAATAGATCATTTAATGGGTTGCCTGAACCAGTCAGGAAAACCACCAATGACTTGGCAGAATTAAAGTCATTGATCAACATGCATTACTAGATTGACCTAGGAACATCAAGTAACATTTGTATTTCATAAGACAGAAGATAGATTTAATTAAAAAGGATAGAACTATTTGTTACTTATATTAAAAGCAAATTGATGACCTACCATCACAGGTTTCTTTACGACATGTACCATCCTGACAGCGGACATAGTCAGGAGGACAGGCTGGAAGTACTTTTGGGAATGTTGGGCCAGAAAAGAATATAATTACATCATAATAATCTTTATTATCCACAAAGAAATGTGTCTGACAACATTTTATAACATATAACATTTATGATCTACTCTTATAATGTTAAATTTATTAATAGCTTTGTAAGGAATGTTACTTTAACAATGCTACTACCCTCAGCAAGCTAATTAGATTTGGCTACTTACTACATCGATCTGGTAGTTCATCCGATTTGTCCTCACACTTTGGAATTCCGTTGCACTCTTCCTCTCTTGGAATGCAAATCGGCGTACCTGTGTAGCACTGAAACTCTTCATCAGAACACTGTCTTTCTGTAGTTTCTACAAAATGACATAGAATCAACTTCAGAACTTCAGTAAAAGGTGAAGGTACCTCTTCAGAACATGTGATCTATGGGGATATGGGATGTGAAGCTCATCTGTCTCTTTGGTCAGTGGTTAATAAGGGTGTCATGTGGCCAGCAATGTGACCAACCGCCTTAACTAAACCAATGTAAATCATGTATCAATTAAAATTGCATGGACTCATAGGTATCCCAAAATCAAATTAAAATCTTCACTGATATTCGAACTAGACACACCTCTGTGCAGAAGCCAATCGCATTACCAGCTGACCACCACAATACTTTGAATACCTCTGGAGTCCACAACATTAAATTTTGACACTTGTCTCCTTTACCAGCCCCACCAGCTGATAACCAAAAACTCAGAGATTAGCTATGAGATGAAAATAATTTTTTTTTTGAATACCTTGACAAACAGCACCCTCATCAGATCCATCAGGGCAATTGAATTGACCATTACACTTCTGTACCCTCTCAATACATGTTCCATCTTTACAGCGGAATCTTCCCTCCAAACAATCTGAAAGAGGAAATGTCAAACCAATTAGACCATGTATGATACTGATGCATGTCAATCACAAAAACCTTGTGATACATTTCAAACATTTGAAAGTAAAAAAATAAGTTAAAACAGGTACCCTGTTAGACATGCAATCCATGGTGATTTTGATATGTGGCTCATTAGTTTCTAAGGCTGATGGTATTCATGTGGCCAAAACTGTAACAGGCTTGAACTCACACACAGCAGAATTTATTTTAATTATCCATATTTTTCCTTTAATTAATGATACATTTTACATTTTATCTCTTGTGATGTTGCTTGTTCAGGCTGTCTTGAGGTCAACTCTAGATGACTTGAATTTCAACCAATTACTCTGCAAGCGTTTGAGTTTTATTGTTCGGGTGTATTCAGTGTAGTTGATCAACAATACAGAATGAACAATACATCTGTTTTTAACAAGTAAAGAGATGTAGTCAACGATGATGAACAATTTATCCTATGTTTATTCTAAGAAAAGGCCACAGTAAAAGTCTCTGTCAACTAAACACGTCGTTACCCTAGAGGATTCTATCGCTAACTGATTTTCCGGTCTCTAACCCCAAATATCCCAAACGTCACTAGTCCTGTTCAGTATACGTCTTCTATGGTGCGTCGCTAAATAACTAATCTATAAATAAGGTGTCTAACACTCTCAGGGGCATCCTTAAAATTCAGAAGTTTAAAATCTCAGTCTTTACCAAGATCCAATATTTGAATGGATTTTTAATACTGTGAAATTCAAATATAGAAACTTCTTCCACTAAAAACAAGGTTACAAAGACAGTTTGTGTGGAAACACGAACTCAAAGTCGACCCCCGATGTGGTCCACCCAGGCAGGTAAAAAGCCAGGTTTCAATATTTTCAGAAAGAATATTATAATGATATTCTATCAAAGGAAAATGACAGAGAAGAATGGAGAAAGAAGGTTGGCAGATCTTGTGTGGTGCCCCAACGGTCCAGCCGACCAATAAATGTGTGAAAGTGAATGTGAAGTTAGATGTAAACCTGTCCTAACGGATGTCATATAATGATTATCTAATTGATCTAATTGTTTTGTATAGAGTCAATCTGTTATTCAAAGCCTCAAGAAAAAAAAAAAAACATTTCCGTAAAAAAATATATATAAAAATTCCTTTAGTTAAGTGTCCTTTCCTTTGTAATTCGCCCAGCAGTTCACATGATAATATGAAAAAAACTTCTTATTAATTGTTGTTTTAAATTATCTTCCACTTATATGCATACTAATTAGATTTTTTCTCTTTAAAAAAATTTAACATTTTTTTGTAAATGCAATAGTTAGTATGAGCATGACAGAACTTACTTAACAAAAATCAAAAACCGTTTGCATAAATGTGTTATAAATAGGGTAAATAATATTCTGCTTAACTAAATAATCTACCGTGTTTGTTACTATTAATTGTGAATAGTTGTAAAAATTGTGAAGTTTTATTTAAAAAATGCTTGCATAGTTGATTTTTAAAATAAATTATTTTTAGCTTTCAGAAAAGAAATAAGTAGCCGTTACATCAGAACTTTGAAAGGTCTAAAATATCATGATGTCGGATTTTCAATATCTTTTCTAGTTTACGAGATCTAAACGGGACGGACGGACGGAAGGACAGACAGACCACACAAAACTAATAGCATCTATTCCCCTTTCGGGACCGCTAAAAATCAACATTAAGAATTAACCAGCCTATTTGTTATGCTCTGATGCCATTCCTATATTCATATCACATCCATCAATTCCCTCCATTGTACCATTTAACCACGACGAAATGTGTAGCTTTTAAGTGAAACTTATACTTTTAATTTAAAGCAAATAATGTTACACAACAACAATCATAACAAGTGAGTGAAATAGCAATGAGCTAAATGAAGAACTCGTTCAAAGAATGGAAAAATAATAACGGAGAGAAAGAGTTAAAGCAATGATGCATACAGTTCTAATTAAATGAGTTATATTTAAACTTACCACAAATACGTTGACAGGAGCCATTATCACAAAGAAAAAGGCCACGAGGGCAGGTTGCGGGCTCTGGAGCTAAAAAAATATAGTTAAAAACTGACATATGTATGAAATATGTTATGTTACAAAGCAGACTCATCATTTGAGAGGATTTCTCTACTTATCCTGACTGGCTGAGATCATAGCTTTTCAGTGAATAGCTTTAAACAATAATATAATAGTTTAATTCCTTTATTTAAATAGAGATCTAAACAAATATAATAATATAGTCTTGAGCTTTGATATAGTAACAGACATAAATAACAAGAAAACAAGAAGATTTTAAGTTTTACAAGAAAATGTGGTAGAAATAAAAGATATGAGTCCATGGAGCACAGTACTCCCTGTGGATAAATGGAGTAATTAGTTCACTAGTTCTCATCCGGTGTGTTATCAGCAGCAGACGCCTTGGCTGGCTTGGCCACGCTCATAGAGTGCCAGTTGGTCGACTTCCACAAAAAATTCTGTATGGCGATCTAATAGAAGGCAGGAGAGCTGCTGGTCGACCCACTTCTACTGTATACGGATGTATACAAACGCGACACGAAGCTCTTCAAAATCGACACTATTAGCTGAGAAAAAGGGGCACTGGACAGATCCACATGGAGAGCGAGCTTAAAGGAAGGGTCACGGATTGCAGATGCCATACAGTAGTAGAAAGAAGGGTAAAAATGCAACGGCGCCTGGTGATTACAGATGCCCAACCTGTGACCGCAGATGTGTATCAAGGAGTAGCCTCTTTAGTCACACAAGAAGTTGCAAAGGGAAAAGATCGTCTCTCGAGACGTAAAAATTCCACACAGTTCACTAGGTACAAGGCCACTTCCTGTGTCAAGTTGAGTGACTCTTTTAATAAAAAACTAAAAGTCTTTAGCTATTAACGTAGAAAATGTTGAGCACAGTCACAGAGTATCGTGCTGCAGAGACTATTTAGGTTGTTGTAGTCGCAGCCCAATAAGCAACAACCTTTATTTAGTACTACCTATCCATGTTTCACTCACATTTTGTCTATGAGGGAAGCGTGGTCGAGAGGCCAAGTGCGCTTGAACCTAGAGGTTCGACACCCGACTCAGGCAGAGTTGTGTTTACTGAGTGCCTAAAGGCAGCACGGAAAACCAACTCCTAGATACCCCCTCTCCCCCCCCCCCACTGGTCCACAAAAGGGATTGGACCAAAGCGCTCTGAGCATGCTATAAGCATGCTATATAAAAGCTATAATAATTATTATGTGGATTGGGAATGTCAGTTTCTACTTTAGACCTTGCTATCTATCTATAAGGCAGATAATATAAATGTCATCTGTTTCTGTGTCCCATGGTTAACAAGGCTGTCATGTGGCCTGTACGACCAACCGCCTGTCCGGTACCCATTAGAACTGGGTGGACTCAGAGGCACCTAAAGATCCAAATATAAAAATCCCTGTCTTCACCAGGATTGGAGCCCGGGACCCCCGGTTCAGAAGCCAAGCGCTTTACCCCTCAGCCACCACACCTCCCAAAGTGTTAAACTAGTCAATAAAAATATCATATACACAATACCTACCACAGTCTTTTTCATCTGACTCATTGTTACAGTCAATTTGATCATCGCAATAGAGGTCTTGTGAGATACAGTCATCTCCACAGTTAAATTCATTTGGCTTACACTCTAATATAATTGCTAGAAATCAATAAACAAAAGTATGAACAAATTTTGAATATGTGTCTTCCATAATCATATCTGTTTAGTGTGAGTCTCTTTGGGTGGAAAAAAAATATGGTTATCAAGTAGATTTTAGACATTGTGTTTTATATTACAATGGTTTCAGATTTTTTATTTATTTCTAAGAAGAAAAAACTTTTTATGTTCATTTATAGTCTATTTGTGTGCCTCACCTGGAATAGTGGGCCCAACCTCATAGTCCATAACAGCTCTTAGAGAGAATGTAGCATTGATGGTGTTGTAATCAATGTTCTCCAAGTCGATCAGGTTATTGTTTTGAGTTATGTCATCATCAAAGATCTGTACAGAGACCATAACGAGAACACAATGAGTATAGGCGTGACATAGAAGAACAAGAAACTAATGGACAAATATCAAACTAAATATGCTCACTTCAATATGAAAGTTTTGATACAGCTCGTTGGAAGACAGTATTTCATCAGCAAGCTGGGCTTGGGCTATGACGTTGTTGGGAGTGGTCCTTGGGTAAAAAATGCCAATAAAATCTCCTTTTTTGACTGAAATAGGATTAGTAGACACTTCCCTTATTCCAACAGGTGCTGAGGGCAGTTCAGTTTTTGAGATTAAGTTGAAATGAGAATCAAATAAGTCTTGTCTCCACACGCCAACATATGCAGAACCTTTCATTAGAAAATATTCAAAACACAACTCAAAATCATTTCTAAGCTATAAAAAAAGAAAATATTTTGGACATTTATTAAGGCTGCATATTTCAAAGTCTACTAAAGACAAAATTAATTATTCTTTTCTATCTATCTATCTATCTATCTATCTATCTATCTATCTATCTATCTATCTATCTATCTATCTATCTATCTATCTATCTATCTAACTATCTATCTATCTATCTATCTATCTATCTATCTATCTATCTATCTATCTATCTATCTATCTATCTATCTAGCTAGCTAGCTAGCTAGCTAGCTAGCTAGCTATTTATATCTATATCTATATCTATCTATCTATCTATCTATCTATCTATCTATCTATCTATATCTATATCTATCTACAGGGCCGGTCGTAGGCCACTGCAACCTATGCGGTCGCAGTGGGCCCCGCGCTTTCATAGGCCCCGCGCTAATTTTATGTGTAATTATTAATTGCAAAATATATACTAAAAATTCCTGGAAATAACCTGCACTTATTAAAATTTCCTGAAAACTCATAAAAATCTCATGAAAAATAGACAAAATTACCATTTGTGTGTGTCATTCATTATGGGAAACGCCATTCCTACGCGCGATAAAAAAAAAAGGCATTGTCAGCTTTCATGTAATAAAATGTAATAATCGGACGAATTTTCCTCTTAACCGAAAGTTCCAATACCTTATTTACTTTTATTGTCACTGGCATATAAATATGCCGCAGGTTGCAAGATTGGTAAAGTAAAATAAACTTGATCGCAATTTTGTACTAAGAAAAGAATGAATAAAATGCAAAGCCGAATTTATTTTCTAATACAAAATCTTAATTTTCACGTATTATCCTTATTCCCACCCAGACTAGGCCCCGAGCAATTAGTTTCGCATAGGGCCCCGCAATCGCTAGGACCGGCCCTGTCTATATATATATATATATATATTATACGACAAAAAAGGTTTTAGAATTATTTTATTCTGAGCTTAACTGCTAAATTATTTGATTATAATTACTGACATAGGTTTCCTATGCTCTTACCTTGGGCTATGATTCTGTAGTACTCCCAACCAACTATGTTACCATCACAGGGGAAGACATTATTAACGAGAAGATTGGCCCAGTTGTTGCCACTTCTAGGTAACTTGTCTGGATTACGCCCAACATGGGACGGACAAGAGACTTCAGCTGAGGAGATATTGCAACTCATTAATAATTTAAAACTAACTCTCTAATTACTAATAATAAAAATAATAACTAAATCATGTTTGCAGTGGTGTCACTAGGGGATGTGGGATGGCGGGCCGCACGGGGTGATAACCACTAGGGGTGACACCCAAGTAAAAAAAAAAAAGCACTGTTACTAAAGAAAACAAAATTTTGTGAAACAATAAAATAAGTGACATTCAAATAAATTTATGCTCGTTCAACTTATGTCCAGATCTATATATGTTTTATTTTATGTATTTATTATTCAATGGTAGGCCTACAAATGTCCCACGCGTTACTTGTTTACGAAGGAAAGGAGATGTTAGTTAGGGCAAACATTCATGTATGACACTAGCGGAAACAGAACTTTGGAAGGGGGGGGCGATTTTTTTCCAAGCATATAAAGGAGAATTTTAAAAAGCAGTGTTTCTCAATCTTCGGCAAAAAAAACAAAAACACACACACCAAAAAAAAAACAGTCATGTTGACAGCTAAAGGGTCTGGGGAGCGCTATAAGCTGCTGCAGCTGGTTAGACAAAGCATTTACTTGCAATCTTCACTGCAGAAACGCATTCTCTTGACATCTACAGCTCATTATTCATTCTATTAGAAAAAGGCAGATCAATTAAGTAAAATAAAATAACATCGGGGCGAGGGCGGATCCTGAAGTGTGACTGACAATCGAGGCAGAAGTAATATAGTATATCTTTCATATGAGTATTTATCGTAAAATAATCTTCACGTTAAGCGAGACTTTTTGTTGTAGGTTTGTTTTGGTCAGCGTAAGACACCAATAGAACGATGGTTAAACGCTCAAAAATATCTAATTTTCAAGAACCTTTTGAATAACGTTTTACTTGAAAAATATTTTAATTTGAATTTAGAGGCCCTTACTATATTGCAAATACAGCCGATTTGTTCCTTGCGAAGATTAGATACCCCACAGATTTAGATTAAGGCTCTGAGGATCGCTGCCGAAAAAAATGTTCGAAAAATTTATTTTTTTAAAAAAGCTCATTTGTAAGGGTTACATTTTGTTCAATAGGCCTGTTTGTAATTTTGTTTTGTTACAGAACTATAATTCAAAGGTCTGAACAAAAAATTTCGGAAGTGGGATGAAAAATTAAATGGACCAATAAGATTTGACTAAAAAATTTTTTGCATGTTTAGGATTCAAGTATAAATTGTGAGTTTTATAGTTCCAAATTTATTTATACAATAGAAAAATATCAGATACGTAAAGGTTAAAAAAAGGCGACTAAGAAAAAATAAATTTACTCTTATAATGAAAAATTTCTTATAAATTATCAATTTTCCAAAACAAAGTCTTTCTTAAAATAATTATGATAAATTCATGTGCAATTAACTAAACTCTGTCGCCATATTTAACTATTCTGTTTTAAAACGTCATGTTTTCGTCTGAAAAGGGGAGGGGGCGTTAGATTGAAAACGATTAATCCTCGCTCCTTGTTATAATTTCTGCCAATGATTGCATTTGGCATTAAAGAATGGGGAGTGGTGCGACTCTATATAAGAATTTATAGCATATTGTTACGTCTCTCTCCTACTATACAGGCTCTCTTCAACACGACACAACGAACTTTAAGAACCTCACAACTTAGGGCTCCAAAGTATCAGTCAGTTTAATTTCAAATACATCGCAATTGGCAACAACATTAACACTGTCTTTACGAAAACCTAGTCTCAGCTCCGCACTGACTCACACACCATGCTGGTTCTCGCCTCGTCCTGGTCACATTGCGAAGAAACGTGAAGTGAAGTCTTTCTGACACACTCGCTCTATTGGCCTACTCGAACCTTCTTGACCACTCCAGTTGATTGCTTTCGCCGCGACTTGCGTGCGTAATTTTTACGACATTGGTCCTTGCCGAACTGGCGTGTACTGTAACGTTTGACCGTTCGTCCTGCGCTGGACTGTGGCGATTTGGGTAGGCTAAAAACGCACAGCACTACGCCCATCTGTGCCACCACCAGGTTTACAACAATATGTAAATTATATAGTGACAGATTTTTTAAAATTTTGTAATTTCTGAACTAAAATACAAAAAGAGGGCGATTGCATGTATCGCCCCTCCCACCTGGTAAACACTTTTTCATTTTATATTTACTAATCATAAAAATTAGGTTAGAGTGTGGTGCGATATAGTATACAAATGATTTCAAATATTAACATGTAGCTTATATTATATAGATTTTCAACTAACTATGTTCACAAACTAAGTTTTCTCCGTAAAAATTGGACCGCCCCCCCCCCACACAAACACAAAGGTTTAGAGTGAGGAGGGCAGTAGATGCACCGCACCAATCGGCCAACAGAGGAACGACATAATATAAAGATCGGTTAAAATATCAATAACAAGTTTTCATCATATAGATATTTAATTGATTCTGTTAACAAGCTGTAATTTCTACAAACAAATTGGACCATCCCCCCTATCGAAAGTTTAAAGGGGGGGGGGGGCAGGATTGATGCCATCGCCCCATCCCCACCCCACCAAATCGGCCAACATACTAGGGGGAGGGCGAAATAACCTTAAAAATACGTTGAAATATAAATAATTAGTATATATAATTAACATAAGTAATAAATTCGTATACAAATAGTGTGGTTTCTTTACTAAAATTCGACTCAGGAGGCGATCGCCCCTACCGCACCCACTGGATCCGCCAGTGATATATGATTAGCATATTAATCAAATTTTTAAAAAATGCATTATTAAGTTAAATCTTAAAATGAATGAGACCGTTTCGTAAAAGACATTAACAACAATACCAAATTAAAAGATTGTTATAAAGAAGGAAATTCAATGCATGTTCTCCAACGCGATTCTCGAGTTCGTTGCTGCCTGGCGTAAAAACGGGCAAATTTCTCCCTAGTAAAGTGACTTTATTCTCTTTACTCCTTTTGGGTATATTGAACAGCCCCTCTTTAAGACGTCTTGCTAAATACGTGGATAGATGTACGAAGATCAAATCAATTTCTAATTAACATGCTCTACTGCATCGACTGTGTCTCACACTATAGACCCATCCAACTGAGACCAATCATTATAGATGGCCTGAACACTGACCTGCAACGTCACAACCTGTGGGAAGTGTAGACCAATAGCTCGTTGCCACGTCACAAGTCTATACATATCAAATATGTAAATACACATATTTTACATTGCACAAAAGGATTATGTTTTATATCCTATCTAGCCCATACTTGGACTGTAAAAAGATATTATATGTTATCTTGTACTTTGAAAGACTATATTAAATGTTGGTCAATAGTAAATAAATAAATTATGCAATAGTTTTTTTTCTGAATTAGCTAGAGTTTACAACACTATAGGAAATACCTTTTTTTTCGAGAGAGAAAGACTATTGTACTATTGGAAAATGTTTTATTAAAAAAAAATTCTAAAACGAACACAGAAACTTACGAATTTTGGAAAATGTAAATCCCTGGCCACTAACAGTTTGGTTTCCAATTCTTCCCCTTCTTACAGAATCAAACAACGTGTCCCGTATTTCATCTTCAGTAGCTTCACCTACAGATCCAAGGTCAAATGTCACTAACAAACCTCGGCTGAAAAAAATAATTACAAAAGTAAAGAAAAATTCAATTATATTTCTCTTAGATGGAGACCTGCCACCATTTCCGTATTTGTCATTAATAGGTATAAGCGACTAATTATAAGCACCCGAATTTCTCACTAACTAGTAAGAAATACGAATCTATACTTTCAAAAGCAGTGAAAATTTTGTCTATGGTTATAAACCAGGGGTTCTCAACCTGTGGGTCGCGACCCCCTTGGGGGTCGAATGACGATTTGTCAGGGGTCGCCTAAGACCATCGAAAATATGAATTGTTTTTGTCTATTCTTCTATTGATGTATGTGTGTGTGTGTGTGGAAGGGGTCGCGGCAGACTGGGGGATTGTAAAAAGGGGTCGCCGGGCTTAAAAGGTTGAGAACCGCTGTAATATAAACAATCAAAATTTAAAAAAATTTAGTTCTAGACCTAAACTTAGATCCTGAATCCAGATTTAGATCTAAAACTAGGTATGTCTAGTTTTTATGACAAATGACAATGCTCTAATAGCGCTAGGGAAGAAGGAGCTTTTGAACAAATTTGTCCCCAGCATATGGAATGAGTCATTGTACCTTATCTTTGTGTCTTTTTGAGTATTTTATTAAATGTTGTTTTTGTATTTAAAGATTATGGTTCTGTGTTTTATGAATAATTGCTACTTTACTTTTAAGTCTTCTATCCTGAAGGCTTTCTAAATTTAGTGATTTTACTAAAGGCGTTACTCTAGTGAAATGTGAATATTCGTTTGTTATGAATCTCACTGCTCTATTTTGTGTCTATTCCAGTTTCTTAATGTTTTCTTGAGTTGAGGGGTCCCAAACAGAGGATGCATATTCTATTATTGGCCTAACCAAGGTTACATCAACTCACTTTGTCTGTCTGGTAAAAAGCTGGAACATGTTTTTTTCTCCAATTTCCCCATTCTCGGATCACGTTAAAACTTTGCACAATTGTTCATTCATTGAACCTGACAAGACATGAATCAATTAAAAAAAAATAACAATTAGTTAATTCATTATTTGTGATTAATTATTTTGTTTTATTTCGAAATAAGTGGAATGAATGCTACTTAATGAGAGATGTGGATGTATATATATATATGTGGATTTAGTCCCCTTATTACGTTTTGACACGCTTTTTTCTACCACTTCCCATTCTCGGGTCAAGTTCAAATTTTTCCGTAATTATTCATAATCGATAACAATACACGAATCAATCCAAAAATTAACTATTTACTTAATCGTTTAGTACTAATTAATTACCTTTGTATTGTATAGCAGATAGTGATGGGAACTAAACTAATTTTTTTTAGTTAAACTAAAACTAAGTTTGAACTAAAAAAAAGTAATTAAACTTTTAGTTAATCACAAATTGAAAAAATTAGTTAAACTAAACTAAGAAACTTTAGTTAAACTTTTACAAACTATTTTGACCTTTTTTAAGGACGAAACAGCCAAACATGAAAAATATAAAGCACAACCAATCTCTTTAGAAAAATGTAATAAACATTTATTTGTGCACATGAAACAAGATTTAAATGTCTTTATGGGATAGATGTAGATCTTAATAGAATCACTAGAATTAGAATACTATTATAGAAAGAAATTAGAAGTAATTGTCCAAGTTCTAATATAAGTTACCTTTAGAAGTAATGATAAAACTGCACTCTAACTAACTCGACCTAGATTCTAGAATATTCTGGATCTAGATCTAATATCTTCTGCAAACGAAATGATCAGAAACATAATATGGATCTAGAATTAAATCTAGCTACTAGACCTAGATCAAATAATTAATATTTTAATCAAAAAATAATCTAAGAAATACTAGTTAGGCCTACTACTACTAGTACTACTACTATATCTAAAATCTAGATAGAGTCTCTAGTAGATATCTTAGTAACTCTAGAATACTCTAGATCTAGCTACAGATTTTAGATTATTATAATTATGATAATTAGGCCTATGATTATAACTAGATATGGGTATTTATGTCTGTATACTCTATAGTAGTTAATACTAGATCTAGTCTGTAGAGATATAAGTATAATTATAATAGAAGTAGATGTAGATCTAGTCTAGAACTCTAGATTTAGTTAATTTAGTATTAGATCTAGTAATAGTATAGTGAAGACTATTATTAGTTAGTTAGATACAGTTAGTCTAGTATTATAGTCATTATAGATCTATCATCTATGCATCTTTAGGTCTTAGTATAATAAGTAATTAGATATATAATATATCTAGATCTAATAATCAAATCTAGACTCTGAGGTAGTTCCTTATTTCTGACCTACTTTAACCAAAGTCACGTGATTGTTGGACAACAAAGAGGAGAATGGCCTTGTCTTCCTATATTTCCATTGCTGTTGCTCCTCTATTTTTACGAAATTTTACATTTACAAACATTTTAAAATATTCAGAGTACATCAACAAACTCCCTGAATGTTCAAATAACTTTACGAATGTTTTCATAAAGGGCCAAGAACTGTTCAAGGATAGGTTTAAATTATCAATGATATTTCCTTTATAGTCCACAACAAGCGTCAACACTTTGCCGATGATACATTCACATACAGAAGACGTTTCTACAAACGTTCTTGTAAGATTAAAAAAAAAGCTTGGTATAAACTACACAAAACACACACACACAGATATATATATATATATATATATATATATATATATATATATATATATATATATAGAGAGAGAGAGAGAGAGAGAGAGAGAGAGAGAGGCCTATATATGGGATAATATGCATATTAGTTGAAACATTGTTATTTTCATAAACTTCAGCTATTTTTTAACGTTAGGCCTATACATTTCATATTCTGGTTATTGTGTTGGATACATGATGTATTATTATGTTATTAAAAGTTCTATCATTTTTTAAGAAATTCACAAAATGTTACATTAAAGTTTCAAAAATGCGTTGACGAAACAGATCTAGATCTATTTTATTACTTAGAAACCAAATTTAACAATGAAAGGGCGGGGTAAGACACATTTGACCTGTGTAACTGTAAGAGTAGATCTCGATTTATCATTGTCTATCAGATGTGTTATTTGTTCGCTAAACAACTGAAGCCTATTACGCACAAGGAAAACTCATGGCAGTCTTTTTATCTTTTATAACAACTAGTCGACATATCGACTACACACTAGCCCTAGAGCTATCTGACCAATACACACTGGTCTGCTGTCCAACTTTTAGTGTTCTACTCAAGTTCAAGTTTGTTTACTTTTGGGCAGAGATGAAAAAGGAGGGGGGGGATGAAAGTGTTACTTTTTTTTTCTAGGACTGGTTACCCGAACGCTAAGAACTGTAAGTGTAGTCATTCATTGTAGATCAAGAAATCTTGATCTCAGTATGGCAGATTATAGGCCAACGCTTCGGTACCTTCTATCAAAGGTTTAACTATTTGTTTTAGTTGAAACTATTAAAAAAATGTATCTCCAGATTCTCCTGTTATTAACAAATTATAGTTTAGCGCTAATGAGTAAATTGAAACCACTAAATATTGACTTAAAACGCTTCAGATTCCCACTACAAACTAACTAAAACTAAGCACGGTGCGCGTTGTATACACACAACCACGTGACTAGGGGGGAATACGAATAGTAGAATCTCTAACTAATAGTTCTAGTCTAGTCTAATAAAGTAAAGTAATATAGATTTCAATTAATAGATCTATATTATTGACTTATAATTTTAAATTTACATCTAGATCTAAGACTACTAAGAGTTAGACTCTACTTAAGACTAAGAGACTAAAATAATTAAATATAGACTATTATGCCTATAGATCTAATAGTAGTAATAGACTAATTCTAATACTAATAGACTAGACGTCACTAGACTCTAACTCTAGATCTATCTACTAGTAAAAAGTTTTAAAATAAAATAGAGTCGACATTTCTTTTAGATCTATAGTAAAGCAAAATTCTTTGTCTGCAGCTATACAGGAACACACTGGTGTTTAAAAAAAAAGCAACAAAATGTAGATCAATAGAAGCAAGGAATTATCAGGATTTATCAAGCAGCGAAACTTGCTAGAATATAATGAACACGTTTATTTTTCTCGCCTTTCAAATACATTGAATTGGCGGGAATAGCGACAATTATAGGGTAAAGGTCAAAAGGCTTTCTAGTGAGCTGTGCACCCTCTAGTTATTTCTCCTCTCTATTATTTATTACATATATTCTCCAAATTACATAGATCTAAATATTTATTGGTATGTCTGTTAAAAAAGTTTGTAAAATTTGTAATTAAACTTTTTAGTTTGTAACTAAAAAAAATTAATTAAACTAGGATTTTAACTAAACTTTTTTTTTTTAATTAAACTTTGGCCTTAACTAATTTTTTTTAGTTAAACTAAAAGTTAGCAACTTTTTAGTTAACTTTTGCCCATCACTAATAGCAGAAAAGGAACTAAACCCTGTAATTTTCTGATAAATTGCAGCAGTTAGTGGTTCTTTTTCTAAGATAAGCTTGTTTTTTTTTTAAGTGTTTTTTTTTTTATTGCTTGTTTAAAAAATGCACTTTATAATTTCTTATTGTTCTTAAAAACCAACTCAAAGAACCAATTCATTTCACTTTTTTATCAACTCTGTCGATGAAATACATAATCCGAAGCCAACCATAAATTGGCAGCAATATTTTTCTAGGGAGTAATATGAAATGATAATTTGAGCAAATCCCAATAGTACCTACCTAACATGTAATATTGTGATAGTGTGAATCCCTAAAAGATTTCTAAACAAATTTTCTAAGTCTCTCTGTACTTCTCTAGCAAGTTCTCTAAATTCTCTAGAATTTCTTTCTTCAAGTGAAGGAGAATATTTTAAACTGCTGTAGTGGATAGCTGCTCTATAATAACCTGTTGGAGAAATATATATATATAATATATAATAAAATATATATCCTAAGGTTTCTCTGGGGAAAAACTCATAAATAAAAAAACATGTGATGAGTTAATCACCATCACATTAACCTATTCCTTAGACTGTTGTATTGCGATATGTCCAACATATCTCTCTCCATTCCTGTCTTTTGCCTTGACTAGAATCTACTTGAATGACAGGACCTTTCATTATTTTATGTTGACTTTCTCTGCCTTAAAATTTTCTTCTTTTCTCTGGTCCTTTTCCCTACAGGGAAGTCTTTGCGAGCCCTGAAGACCTCGTGATATGGCCTTACAGTTAATTTTACAAAGCTGTCTGTCTTTAAAATTGTGTACACTTTATTTCTCCGACACCCAATTTCGAATCAAAATGAAATTTTACACAATTATTATTTTTTTTTTACCTGACAAAGCAAACATCAGTGGAAAAAAAACAATTTGTTAATTAACTATTGCTAATTAATTCTAAGAAATTCTACTTGACTGAATTGGTGATATAAGCTGAATTAGTCCCCTATATAGGTCGATGCTTTAAAGTAAATTTGAAACAAACAATAGGTAACTGTACATTATTTTATTTTCAAAAGCACTTAACAATAGCAGAGTGGTTAGTATGTCGGCTTGATAAGGCTTGAGCCACGAGTTCAAATTCAGGTCGTTTCCCCCTTATTGTATCAATGCTTTTGAAAAAGCGATTGTAGGTCAAATTGACCCAGATATCCCTTTCTTTCTTTCCCACTCCCCACCCAAATTATTGTCCATTTACCCAACTGGTCCAGACAAGTGATAGAAACATAGCTTATTGGGTAAGCTAAAAGCATGTAATAGCGCTAAACAGAAACAATTGGTAAAAATATATCTAATCGCACAGATGTATTGCTGTTGGTCTAGATCTATTACCAATGCGATTACATGACTGGTCCATATTAATCGATACAATTACACTTCATATTAGCTTTGTTTTTTAAAAGAAAGTATTCTTCATTTTTTTTCCTTGTTTTGCATTTCGTAGCAGTGATCAGCATGTCGTCTTGGGGCCAAAGTGCTGGTGTGATCCTGTTCCGAATTTCCTCATTAGCGCTGCGGTCTTTGTAAGTGATTTAAGAATCCTACTGTAGCATCTCGATTCCATGGCTAGGACCAACTATCTAATTCTGAAGTAAGCTTCCAAGATTCGCAAACACACAAGAGTCTCGCCATATATGGAGACATTAATTTTTAGACATAGTAAAGGGTATGGACATTTTTTTATTTTTTTTTAGAGGGAGGTAATGGGAAGAGAGTTATGTTACATTCCTTATAACGCTAAACCTGAAGAAGATACATTCAGATTAAGGACTATAAAAAGGGCAGAAAAGATTTGTAAGGGTCAGTTATATGGTTAGATTTACTTCCGGGTTCAATTTGTTATGCTGAAACGCGATCTTTTTGAAAAATAAACTTGGGAAGGGGGGATGAGTGTTTTCCACCATCTTTGTTTGGGGCGAGTTCTTAGGGTGGGGTCACAGGATAAAGTAGCCTACTAAGGGTCCAGCGGGTATCAGAAAGTAGGCGCTTAAAACAGTAGCTGCCTCCAGGGCCGGCCTTAACCCACTGCAACCTATGAGGTCGCAGTGGACCCCGCACTTACATAGACAAGATTGATTTTTGGGCCGACTTGCCTTACAGCTTGAAAATCTCTATATATATAGGTCTGTGAATCGATCAATCACGGATAAGAATTTGTTTCCGATTTCCAGTCTAGATGTAATATTATGCTAATGATCTAGACTTAAAAGAAAATGCGCTTAATTTTCCTGAACATTAATGTATAAAACTCTAGAATCGATAAAGCCTTACATTCGGAAATTCACTAAACGCGATAATTCTTTCAAGAACGTGATGGTCTTTTCAAAACCGATGTAGGATCTCGACTTAGATTTAGTCTCTAGCCAAAGTTACATTTATTTATTTTTACTTTGAGAAATTATAACGGTCAAACTAGACTTTCCCCCCGCATGGCCAACGTGCTAGTAATTCTTTTCTCAGCGATATGCATCTGTTAGATTTCTAAGAAAATAGTTAGAGCTGTTTTTGAGATCAGCTGTCCACCCACTCACCCAGGTTCCTCCAAGAAGGAGTGACTTCAATAGAGGTATTGTAAAAAAAAAAAAAGAAAGTTAATTCCTTACTGGCAGAAGAATGCAGTTCAACCCAAAAAAAAAAAAAAATACGCAAGAAAATGAAGTCGGCTAAAGAAAAAGAAAATGCACTATAATCATAAGTAGTTTGAAAGTTGGCAAAAGCTAAATAAAAAATGATATAAAACATTAAAAGCTTTAACCAACACAAGACAAGCTAGAACAACAGTGACTTAACGATGGAACTCTTCTGACTGAAGAAGCAGAGAAGTGCTTAAAAGGTGGACAGGTTTCAAATGACATAGACCTCATTGGAGAAAATGCAGACCAGATACAGGATCCTACTTCAAAACTAAATGCTGCAGCTGGAGCAGTTGTCATGGAAGTTGGCGTTGAAATGATCAAAATACTAGTTTGTGGTGTACATAGTACGAGATGGCTAAACATTAGAAGAAGTTGACTCGTTTAAATACATAAATATAGTCAAATTTAGCAAAAGATGGAGGATCAATAAAAGAGATAAAAACCCGTTTAGGCTTGCCTGCCATGGCCAAGCTGTGGAAAATCTGGAAGAGTATCATCCGCTTTCCAGTAAAATTAAAACTGTATTCTTCGCTAGCGGTCTTTGTACTTCTATACGGTTGTGAAATTTGGACACCGAACGCTGATGCTGAAAGAAGAATACAAGCCTTTGAGAGTAAATGCTACGAAAAATGTTGGGGATCAGATACCAGGAAAAGAAGACAAATGAGTTACAACACTCTGGCTGGCAAAAAGGAAGAACTCCTCAATACTGTGAAGGGACGAAATCTGAACTGGCTTGGTCATATTGTAAGACATGAATTACTATTAAAAGTCATTCTTCAAGGTACAGTGTAGGGAGCTCAAAGAAAGGGTCATCCAAAGAAAAGCTGGCTCGCTCATCTAAAAGAATGGATCGGCCTCCATCTTGATGTATATAGTTCGTCCATCGTGGTTCGATGATGACCACGTTTGTCATCCAGGGGGCTGACGGCTTTGCATTGGAGTTTTGTGTCTCCTCATTGGGGCTGGTGAGACCTAGGTGAGCCCGAAATGTTCGGCTGCACACTGCTCCATTGGCCCCAAATCACCCCAATAGAAAGAAAACTATATGGAGAGTTCCCTGATTTGGAGACCACTCATGTATTGGTCTAGTCATCTGAACACTCCGACATAACAATGAGAACGATGAAGAAGAAGAAGATAATATTTCGGGCCTGACTTCTGAATAATAATAATAATAATAATAATTAAAGAAATACTTTTTTTTCTAAAGTTTAACTATTATATCTTCAATATTCGTATTGATTAACAAGACTCAAGATCATAGAACCATAGATGTATAGTTTATACTCTATAATCTATGTAATAGCACCCATTACTCTGCTTAAAAGGAAGTGGAAGACTTGGGAACATATGACTTTGCATAGATAGAAAAAATCATCCTCGTGTCTCAAGCTAAACAGCTGGTGAGGCTGGTGAGACCTATGTGAGCCCGGAATGTTCGGCTGCACACTGGGCAGGTTATTCCAGATGGAGCTAGTGTCATTGGCCTTGCTTTTTCTTCTCTGGCGTTTTCTTCTGCCAGCGTGTTCTCTTTTCCTCAGCAACCTGTGCACCAGTTTGCACAGCGCAAAGCTATGATGCTCTGTCATGTGCCTCTGTCTCCCAGGTGGCTGGGACTATGCTGAACGCCTTCAGAGAGGCTTAGAGGGTGTCCCTGAAGCATTTTCTTTGACCGCCTTGCGAGCGCTTTCCTTTCCTTAGTTGGCTATACAAGAGTCGTCTAGGGATGCTGCGGTCTTCCATTCTGCAGACGTGTCCTGCCCATCGCAGTTGGGACTTAGACATGTCATGTGGAAGCAGGGCCGGTCCTAGCGATTGCGGGGCCCTATGCGAAACTAATTGCTCGGGGCCTAGTCTTGGTGGGAATAAGGATAATACGTGAAAATTAAGATTTTGTATTAGAAAATAAATTCGGCTTTGCATTTTATTCATTCTTTTCTAAGTACAAAATTGCGATCAAGTTTATTTTACTTTACCAATCTTTCAACCTATGGCATATTTATATGCCAGTGACAATAAAAGTAAATAAGGTATTGGAACTTTCGGTTAAGAGGAAAATTCGTCCGATTATTACATTTTATTACATGAAAGTTGACAATGCCTTTTTTTTTTATCGCGCGTAGGAATGGCGTTTCCCATAATGAATGACACACACAAATGGTAATTTTGTCTATTTTTCATGAGATTTTTATGAGTTTTCAGGAAATTTTAATAAGTGCAGGTTATTTCCAGGAATTTTTCGTATACATTTTGCAATTAATAATTACACATAAAATTAGCGCGGGGCCCACTGCGACCGCATAGGTTGCAGTGGCCTAAGACCGGCCCTGTGTGGAAGTGGTTCTGCTAAGAGCAGCTGCGGACTGGGAAAAATTTGAGGGATTTGGTTACGCGAACAGTCACAGCACCCCTACGAAGAAAGTCAAGAGACAGATGAGATAAAATCTTGAGAATTATAATATTTCGGGCCTGATTTCTGAATATAAAAATAATACTTTTTTAAAAGCTTAACTATTATATTTTCAATATTCGTATTGATTAACAAGACCCAAGATCATAGAACCATAGATGTATAGTTTATACTCTATAATCTATGTAATAGCAACCATAACTCTGCTTAAAAGGAAGTGGAAGACTAGGGAAAAAATGGCTTTGCATAGATAGAAAAAAATCATCATCGTGTCTCAAGCTAAACAGCAGATCGCCTAGTTGCATGATATTATCAAATAAGCTAGGTATTGCTACTTACGAGGATAATCTACTACTATAGGGATCTTGGTTAGAACTGTCTGAGCTACGTGAGAAACACTTTCCGGTTTAGGCTCGGAGCTGCCACTGCCGTATTCGGCGTTGAGCGTTGTGGATGTCGGGTCTCCAAGCATGAAATCCTCATCATCAGAGAACACGGCTGACCTTTTCATATTTCCTTTAAAAAAAATGAGAAGTTTATTATGTTTCAATTGTCTACCTATCATAACCATTAACATTAAACTTCGCTTATATTAAAGTGAACAAATCAGTCAAACAGTAAGACAAACAGTGAGGAAAGTTCCCCTTTCAGACCTTACGATCTATATGGCAGACAATGTTAAGGTCATCTACTTTTTTTTTTTTGGTCAACGGTTGACGACCAGGGTGTCATGTGGCCAGCACAACGACCGACCGCCTTTACTTTCCCCAATTAAGTCAGGTGCCCATTAGAGTTTGGTGGACTCAAAGGCGCCCTAAAAATCCCGAAATTCAAAATCCCAGTCTTCACAGAAATTTGGAACCCATGACCCCAAGTTCAAAAGTCAAGCGCTTAACCACTCAGCCACTGCCTCCCCACCTAGACAAACAGTGTGTCTGTGTGTGTGTGTGGGGGGGGGTCAACTAATTGGACCATCAGTGAGACAATCAGTCATACAATCAGGCAGTGATTCGATCAATTAGACTACCAGTTAAAGTAAACAATCTAGGAGTCAATCAGACAATCGTTGAATCAATTCGTCAAACCATCATTGTGTTAAGCAGTAAGATTATCCGTAAGTCGGTCAGAAAGACAATTCAGGAGACATTTATAATAGCTTTATATAGCGCAATTTTCGTGCGTATAGCATGCTCAGAGCGCTATGATCCAACCTCATGTGTGGATGTGACAAGAGGGACAATAAGGGTGGCTACCTTTATTTTTTTTTATTAGAGTTAGTCCCCTTTATTCATTGATTTAAGTCCCTGTTAACTGTTTACAATTGCCACTCTCTCTTGAGTCTTAGAATTGACCAGTGTAGTTTGAACTAAATCTCTATAATGTTTAACTAATGCTTGTGTTGTTGTACTATTGCTGTGGTGTTACTCAAGAGGAGTGTGCCACTGTTGTGGGAAGAGTATTTTGATAATGAGCTAAGTAGGCTTTATTTATTTGTTAGTACTAAGTTGGTTTATGTAAATATTAGGCCTACATGTCTACTGAGTCTCTTACTTATCCTCTCCTGTATGTTTTTTTTTTTTTTTGAAAGACATCTTTTGTTTAGATACGAGACAGTAAAATGTCTCATGAATGACGTCATTTCATTGTTAATGCATGTGTGATATTATTATTAACCATCTTTTTGGTTTTTCGGCATAAGACCTTATTGTGCCTCTATGATGGTGGTTCTTTCATTATATTGACCGGAAACTGTCTTGCTACTTTGCTTTGTTCCAGTATGTCATTTTCTTTGGTGAGCCTTTATTGCCATTTATATTTTTCATGATCTTTTTCTTTTGTTTGTAAATAAACTCCTTTTTTTTTTTTTTTGTTGCAACTGAAATCTCAGAATTATTACTTGTCTGTCTCAGTAGTTTTGTACATCTGGAGGCTATAGTTATTAGCCTAGATAATATAATTGGGACCACAAAGTACCACTGGACTAACTTGCCAGTACAGTACAGGTCACTAGTCTTATGACCTATCCTAATTCTAGGTCACAGTGGACCTGTGGGAGTTTGGGGGGGGGGGGGGGTATCTGGGAGAAGGTTTTTCGTGCTGCCTTTAGGCGCTCAGTAAACACAATTTTGCTCGCGTCGGGTGTCAAACCTCGAGCTCCCTTGAAAGGTAGCCAAGCCAAGCTCGAGTCTCTTGGCAACACATCCCTAATAAGTATTAGTATGACAATCAGTAGGTCAGCAAGCTATAGAATCAGTGGTATCACTTATCCCGATTTTATAGGAGTGTTCCAAAGACTGGGAGAAACAATTTTGACAGGTGAAAATATTTTGCATTTAAAATGAGACTGACATGTTGTATAAGTTTCATGATATCCTACACTCTAATCTGAGCAATTCTTGTATGTATGTTGTAAGTATGTACATATATATAAATAAATGAATTTTATTTCTAAAGCTTACAAGGTATAGGCATATCTTTGAGAAAAAAAAAGAATAATATTTTGGCCACATTCGACCGTTATATTTTTTAAATCTTTCATTATCGAAAAATTAATTTTGGCTAAAACATTTTATTTATGAAAATTTTCCAAATAACGTCAAAGGGAAAAAACTCGACACCAATTTAGTCATTTACTGCAGTACATTAAAACATTTTTTTTTTTGCAAACATGAAGAAGTTTTATTGAATCTATTGGCGTCATTAAACATTAGCGCACCATCTTATTGTAGGCTCTATTAGCCTTTTCAGGAATGTAAAAGCTACCAGCTGTATCTTTCGTAATTCAAGTGTATACAATTTGTAAAACACGCAAAACACAGTAACAAAACTAAACTTTGCAATTTTTTATATATTTTTTCCTTCCCTAATTCCATTATAAATCAATCTACCAAAGTGTTTGTAAAAGTTATGCCCGTATAATAAAACTACATGGCCAGAAACTAAATTTCCAAGAGTGAAAATAAAAAAAAATGGTTAAAATAACTATGTGAGCAGATTTGAAAGATCAATTAAATCTTTTAAGACATTAGTTAAAGTACAATTACAAACAAGGAATATGTATAGATTGCTCAGTAATACTTTAATCGTGAATACCTTTATAGTGCAACTTTCATGCTTATAGTATGCAGAGCGCTATGTTCCAATATGTTTTTAAGGACGGCGGGGGACGATGGGTATCTGGAAGCAGGTTTCCATTCTGCCTTTTGGAGCTGAGCAAATAACTCTGCTCGAGTCTGGATATTACATAAAAGTGTTTTTTTTTTTTTTTCAAGTCACTTAATATTTAAAAAAAAGTGTAAGCATTAAAATAAAATAAAAAAAAAATAAAAACTTTACGTTTAGGCCTGTGATGGGCAATATTTTTTCAGGGCAAAAAAACTGAAAGAAAATTTTTCGGCGGGCCAAAATTTTATTTTTCAATTAAAATTTAGAAAATTTAATTTTTAGATTTGATGAAATCGGTTCACATTTCGACATAATTATTCTTAAGAGTGACCTGAAACGTACATCTTTCAATCTATTTATACACAGTCTTTTGAAAGTTTCATTAATTGAAATTATCCCCTTTCTTCAGCTGCTATGATCAAGATCTATATGAATGAGATTTGAATGCATAAATTCAGTGAGCCTGTGAGATTAAATTTAGTCAACTGAACTTCGTTGTGACATTGGTTTCTTCTTGCAAATTTAAATTACTTCAAGATTTATAGGTCTATCATTAGAATAGTATAAACTTTGAGTAGATTTTTACATTTGCTTAACACATTTTGAAAAGGGAGAGGGGATGCGGAGGTTTGGTTTGGGTGAAAAAATGTTTCATTTTTTTAATATCTATTATTTATTATGAAGAACAAAATAATCGCTCTTAGAAAGTTTGGTCAGTTGTAGCCTAGAATTGTCTTTAAAAAAAAAAGTTTTTTTTTTCATATTATTTTGTTATTGACTAAAATTAATGATGTAAGTATCAACCAAATATATTTCATATAGCGTAACTACAAGAGAAAGAAAATAGTATAGGTATTTTCTCACCCGCCCCTATAGCTACTAGCATCACAAGTATCCCAACAAGACGTTGACAATCCATTGTCTGGAACTCCGACTGTCCAGGAAATACAAAATATGCTCGAATTTTTAGACGTCTTCTGACAGGATGGGGCAGTCGAGGGATGGGAGGGGGGCGGGGGCGATTCCACCCTTACTTCATTTCTCATCGCTGTCAAGCGTAACTTAAACGTGGAAGCAGATTACATGTTATCTGTCTATGGAAACAAAACGTGGACGTTTCAGCCAAGGCAGACAACTCTGCCCTTGAACATAGTCTTCATAGTTCACGTTTCATAATGCTGCTCAAGGCCATTGCACCTGTCACTGTCTCTAAAGAGCTTAATAGAACGAACTAGCCCTATCAATTTTAATTTAATTATTGACGCTTGGCACCAATTAAAAAAAAATTGTTATTTAAACGGGTTTATTTTAATCTCTTTTAAACACAGTTGCAACATTTCAAACAAGTTATAATGTGCATAGACCTTCTTCGCTTGATGTAGACGTTATTAGAATTAATTTCAGATAAGAATATACAGGTTTATATGTCTCGGTTAATGCAACACAATAATATAATATATAATATTGTTATAACTCTGCCGTGCGCACCGACATCCAGACTAGTGCTAGAAGGTGCGCACTGTGATAAACTAGACTGAGAAGGATGTCAACATTTGGAAGAGAAGAGAGAACGATTTCCGCCCAAGTTGAGAGCCGAAGTGAAAAGACTGTGCCTAAGATAGATGATGTTTTATGAACTTGTGATGTCGTGTAAATAAAGATATATGTGCCTCGTTGAGTTGCCTCACTTAAGTTATTACAATATAAATGCACGAACTGTGTCACACTGTGCAGCTCCAGAATTGGCTTGATCAGCCACTCCAGATTCAGCCCCATCTCAAGACGTAACCAAAGCCAGAGACTCATCTGGGCGCATCCGTTGTCTTCCGAGACAGAAGGAGCCATATAATATAATATAATAAAATATAATATAATATAATATAATATAATATAATATAATATAATATAATATAAAATAATATAAAATAATTAATATAATATAATATAATATAATATAATATAATATAATATAATATAATATAATATAATATAATATAATATAATATAATATAATATAATATAATATAAATACGGCTTGTTTCATGGTTGCACTTATTTTAATTGTTTGGAGCCTACTGAAGGCAGGTCATAAATCCCACGCTCCTATTCTAATTAGATTTAGATTACATATAGTCCGCGTTGAAAGAAAAATTCGATTTCATTTTGATCTTTGAGTTTAGTGCTTAGATCAAACTTAACGTTCTAAAAACAATTAAATATATATATATATATATATATATATATATATATATATATATATATATATATATATATATATATATATATATATATATATTATAATTACATATATTAAAAAATACAAACGAATGCCAAGCAATCTGAAAAAAACCATATTGCACCTATCCCTGGCCCCTCTAGGCACTACTCAGCTGTAAGGTGACTGTTTGTTTGTTTTAAAATATGTTAAGCCAAGCTATGAACAACGATTGTGGTTACGCCTAGGGCAGCGGTTCTCTATCTTAGATAGTTCCGTGGCCTCTTTTGATTACAAAGCTTATATCAACTCACTCTGTCTGTTTGGTGAACATGTTTGTTTTTTTGTCTCCCATTTCCCATTCTCCGATCAAGTTAAAACTTCACAAACTTATTCATTACGTCTGACAAGACATGAATCAATTAAAAAAAAAATCAACAAATTAGTTAATTAATTGTTGGTCATTATTTATTTGGTTTGATGAATAAATGCTACTTAATGAGAGATGTGGATGTATGTATGGATTTAATCCCCTTATTATGTTTTGAAACGTGTTTTTTTCCGCTTCCCATTCTCGGGTCAAGTTGAAATTTTGCATAACTATTCATAGTGGATAACAATACACGAATTAATCCAAAAATTAACCAATTAATTAATCATTTAGTACTAATTAATTATTTTTGTTTTATGTAGAAAGGAAAGTAAACAATGTTATTTTCAGATAACTGGCGGTAATTAGCGGTTCTTTCCCTTATGTAGGCTTTGTTTTTAAAAAGTATTATTTTTTTTCTATTGCTTGTTATAAAGCTCTTATCAGCCCACTCTGTCTCGGAAAAAGTTTCTACACGATATCTCTCCGACAACCGATCTCGGATCAATCTGAAATTGTACACAATTATTTCTTTAACATGCCAACACACAATTAAATATTTTGTTTGGTATCTCAAACAAGGGAAAGAAATTGTACTTGTCAAGTGCCCTTAATTGAAACAACAATATTTAATAATATAATCTTCTCTATTTATAAGTACCTCACTAGCAGTGTGGTTAGAACATCAGCCCGAGGAGGCTTTTGTAACGAGTTCGAATTCAGGTCTTCCCCCCCCCCTTTTTCTTTTTCTGTAAGTGCTATTACCAACAATTATGGTAAAAACCACCCAGATATCCCATTCCTTCCCCCTCCCACCATTACCTAACATGTCCAGATAAGTGATATACAAGTATCCAAGCTAAAACCATGAAATGGCGCTAAACAAAACAAAGTAATACAAATATTATTAATCGCACAGATTTATTGTTGTTGGTCTAGATCTATTAGAAATTTAATTACATGATTGATCCAAACTAATTAATATAATTACACTTCATATAAGTTTTAGTGTTGTTTTTTTAAAGTATTTATTATGTTTTTCGTGTTTACCATTCCACAAAGTGCGGTGACGCCCGTAAAAATGTGTTTGTTCAAAAGCCTGCCTAAGTAACTGTGTTTTTGGAAATATTTTTACTAATTGCTTTTGTTTAACGCAACATAGATATATATGGCTTACTCAGAGCGCAAGGGCCCAATCACTTTTGTGGACCAGTGGGGGGAGGGGGTATCTGGGAGAAGGTTTCCGTGCTTCCTTTAGGCGCTCAGCAAACACAGCTCTGCTCGAGTTGGGATTCGAACTCTAACAGCGCTGTTAGGTGGCCAAGCGGTTTTAGCATTTCAGCCAAATACCCCAATAAAGACCAGTATCACTCTCCGGCATCACATGTAAAATACTAGAACACATAATGTGTAGGAAAATTATATACTTAGGTCGGTGACACCCTGTGAGGTCTGTTTGTTTGTACAATGTTTTACAATGTTTCGGATGTTCCTTCAGAGTTGAAGATAGTTTACTTCTTAGTCCAAATCTCCCGCAGGACGACGGGGGACGGGAGCGGGCAGGGTTTGAACCCGGGACCATCAAAAATCCAAACGACAGTCCAGCGCGCAAACCGCACGACCAGGCAACCATCATGGAGTTAAACCCCTCCAGCTAAACAAAAATTATTTTCTTATAAAATCTCTTGTTAGTAATAAATAATTGTCTACATTGATTTCCTCATGCAACACTGTTAATATATATCGACTTACTTATTTCACGGTATATTTATGACTTATCATTAATACTAATTATGAATACACCGGTACGAGATTATTAAAATTATTAACTTGTTCTGGTTTCAAAAGAGACACCCATACCATTATGAGTCAGAGGCGGATTAGCGATGCGCGGGTCCCTGGGCGAGTATCATATCAATATATATCAATGTATATGTATATATATATATATATATATATATTATATATATATATATATATATATATATATATATATATATATATATATATATATATATAGATAGATAGATAGATAGATAGATAGATAGATATAGATATAGATATAGATATAGATATATATATATATATATAATATATATATATATCATATCTGTACGATGGGCTGAAGGTGACAAACGTTTCTCTTTATCTCAGGCCCCCATAAGGCGCGGGGCCTGGGGGCAGTTGTCCCACTCGCCAGAGGCAGCCCTAGCAATGCGTGTGGCTCTGGGCGAGAGTCATATCAGGGCCACGAGCATTTGACGGTGTCAAAAGATTCTCATTACCACGGGGCCCCTAAGGCGTGGGGCCTGAAAGGTTACTCTAATTTCCTTCTCCTAAATACGGTCAGTTTAGAGTTAACAATTTATTTTTTTTTGTATAAATAAAGTTCATGCGCCTTTAGATCACCGTACCGATTTGTAATGATACCTGTAGTCTAAAAATACTTTTGTGTATTAATTAAATCCATAAGAGCTGCCCCCAACCCCCCCCCCAAAGTAAAATCACAGCTTGAAACCTTGTGATACCCCTCTAAACATTTTAAGAACGATCGCAAGGAGCTTTAACGGCGGTCACCCTACAGATCAGTGGTTCTCAAGATTGTACTTGTCGTGCCCCAATACAAAAAAATAAATAGATAAATAAATAACGTACGTGTTCCAGCTCGGGCGGCTAAGGGAATCCTGAAATCCGAGCTTCGTAAATGCATTCTCTTGCAGGCATTATTTCTCTTAATAAAATAGCGCCAGCCCAATTAACAAAACGTATTTTTCAGATTGTACTTTCACTTACAATAACACACAAGACAAACTGGTTAACGCATCCACGTTGAGCAGTCGTTATTGAGAAGGTGTAGATTTGTGTATAAATAGTTCTTTATTAAATTAAACAATAGGCTGCATAGGCCTATGGGCGCCCAATGACAATCAAAGCATTTAAAGCGTATGAACATTTGTAATAGATTTAATCGTTGTAAATTTGGTCATAGATAACGAGCATTAAGTTTATTAAAACTAACTTTTCTTTTAAAAATCTAGTGCACTTTTCAGTGGATTCCTTACATATTAGCTGCATTATCATATCCTTGAGCTCGTCACACCAATAATGTTAATCATGCTATTCCAGCTTTTAAAGACCTCATTGTATAATGCCACGAAGTTATGTATATATATATATATATATATATATATATATATGGAGGAATGTAGGCAGGTAGGTAGGTAATTATGTAGATATTCGTGTATTCCAGTCCATAACAGCACTTGCAAAGTGGCACTAATGACGGATTTCTAACTGTAGGTGAATATCCTGAATCGAAAAGGAGGCTCGGTGCAGACGACGACTTTCCCCTTCCACCACAATAAACCAATGCTGCCATGATAATGTAACTAGGAACTGCTTATATGTTATCAGTTTCGCTAGAAACAGGCGGTGGTGTCCCTGAACTTAAGCTAAACAACTGTGGCTCGGACACATTTAAAATGGATAACTCATGGTAAATATGTTGGTTCGCTGAGCGTTTTAAAGCTGTGGGATCTCAATAACAAGAGAAACATCACTAACAGTTTTAATCAGACTTATTCCATAACATAATCATAACTTATTCCATAACGAGCAAGTTTAAATCAGAATTATTCCATAACAAAGAAATTTTGATCAGACTTATTCCATAACAAACAAGTTTTGATCAGACTTATTCCATTAAAATTAAGTTTTGATCAGACTTATTCCATAACAAAGAAGTTTTTATCAGACTTATTCCATAACAAATAAGTTTTGATCAGACTTATTCCTTAACAAACAAGTTTTGATCAGACTTATTCTATTAAAAACAAGTTTTGAACAGACTTATTCCATAAAAAACAAGTTTTGAACAGACTTATTCCATAAAAAACAAGTTTTGAACAGACTTATTCCATTAAAAACAAGTTTTGATAAGTCTTATTCCATAACGAGCCAGTTTAAATCAGACTTATTCCATAAAAAACAAGTTTTGATAAGTCTTATTCCATAACAAACAAGTTTAAATCAGACTTATTCCATAAAAAACAAATTTTGATCAGACTTATTCCATAAAAAACAAGTTTTGATCAGACTTATTCCATAAAAAACAAGTTTAAATCAGACTTATTCCATAAAAAACAAATTTTGATCAGACTTATTCCATTAAAAACAAGTTTTGGTCAGACTTATTCCATTACAAACAAGTTTTGATCAGTCTTATTCCATAACAAACATCGCTAACATTTAAAATTAAACTTATTCCAAAACAAATAAGAATTTTATAACTCGAAAATAGTTTTTCAAAATTTCTGACATTTATATCAATCTGAGATACTTCACTACAAATACAACTTTTTTTTTTTCATTTTATAATTTTAATTGTTTTAAAATAATTTCTAATACAAATATAGAAATATCAGGGGTCGTGGTGGGTGGAGTGGTAAAGCGCTTGGCAGCCTTGGCTTCTGAAGCGAAGCGAATCTTTTTGAAGGTTGGAATTTTGAATTTTACGATTTTTAGTGCATCCCTGAATTTACCCAATTCTGATGGGTACCTGATATTACTTGGAGAAAGTAAAGGAGGCTGGTCGTTGTGCTGGCCACAGGAAACCCCCCGTTAACCGTTAGCTAAAGAAACAGATGAACTTTATATCATATATTCTATGCATCATAAAATCTGAAATGAGTTGTTTACCTTTATAATAACACTATTTCCACGAAAGTTTTAGACCTAATAATCTAATTAGAAGGCAAGTTAAACCGAGTTTAAACCAATAGCTTGTTGCCACGTCACTTGTCTGAAACCACGCGGCAGCGAGTTATTGTTTTCCACTGCCCACAGGGTGTGACGTCGCAGGCCAGTGTTGATTCCCACGATTGGTCTCGGTTAAGCAAAATGAATGTCCAAGATAAACATAATAAATTACTAAAAAAATAAACATATTTTATGTGAGTGCAGCATATGTTTGTCTTGTCCGTGTATTATGGAGTGTATGTGTTTGTGTTTCTGGTGTAACCATGAGTAAAACTTTGGCTGATAATTAGTTTTTATTAGCTGAATAGACTGATGTAACCACGAGTAAGTCCATCGCAATTAAGATTTATGAATAAGGAAATTATTATTGAAGGGAGAGTGGTCTACAAGCTGGAGCCGAGAGATAGAAAGACGTGTAGTTTTTTTAAGTGAATTGTGCTGTGTTTAAATTGTTCAAGTACTATTTCATTTCTGATTCTACTTACATCTACATCGGTGGCGTGTGCTGAGATGTCCCAATGGGGACTGGCTATGGGGTTTGCTGGGAGAGCTGTAACTTTCCACAGAGAGGTCCGCTACGTAATTTTCTACAAAATCAGCTTCTTGTAAAGCCTTAAAGTGTATCTTGTAGTGCATAAGCCTAAATATGTATCTTGTAGTACGTAGGCCTAATTGTTTATCCTGTAGGCTACTACGTAGGCCTAAATATGTATCATGTACTACGTAGACCTAAATATGTATCTTGTAGTACGTAGGCCTAAATATATATTCGCCTGTACAATGTTGACCTACTCTAACCTAAAACCTAAATATATGTAGGCCCTATCTTGTACTATGTAGGCCTAAAATATGTAGGCCTATCTTGTACTATGTAGGCCTAAAATATGTAGGCCTAAAATATGTAGGCCTATCTTGTACTATGTAGGCCTAAAATATGTAGGCCTATCTTGTACTATGTAGGCCTAAAATATGTAGGCCTATCTTGTACTACGTAGGCCTAAATATGTATCTTGTAGTCTACTACGTAGTCCTAAATATAGGTATCGTGTACTACGTAGGCATACATAGGCAAATGTATATTGTACTACGTATGCTTAAATATGTATGTTGTACTACGTTGACATAAATATATGTAGGGGGCCTATGTTGTAGGCCTACTACATAGGCCTAAATATGTATACTCTACTATGTTGACCTAAATAGTTATTAAAGCAAGCGACGAGTAAATCAAGTTTCATAATAATTTTGATTATAAGATTTTGATTTATTTTTAAAACAAAAATAATTTCGATATGCGTTCCGGACTGTCGTCTCGGTGTCCCGGGTTTGAACCCTGCTAGCAGCCACTCCCGCAGTCCTGTTGGGGCTAAGATGCAATAGCATAACGGAAACTAAGGACAAGCCGGCGGGTCTTTAAGACCTGTTCACTGTGTGGCTGTGAAATGTGGATTGTAAAGCTTTATGGACATCTCATTCAAAACAATAGTATCGATGATAGAACTTTATGTACCGGTAGTTTACGACAAGTTAAGCTATGCATATGCGAGGTATATAAGGGTGCGGGTTGTACGACAGTAGCTTGAAAGTAAGAAATAGCGTGGGAAGCGTGGTCGAGAGGCCAAGTGCGCTTGGCTTGGTTACCTAGAAGGGGGCTCGAGGTTCGACACCCGACTCGGGCAGAGTTGTGTTGAGTTGTGTGAGTTACTGAGCGCCTAAAGGCAGCACGGAAAACCAACTCCTAGATACCCCCTCCTCCCCCCCCCCCGGTCCACAAATGAGATTGGACCATAAGCGCTCTGAGCATGCTATATAAGCTATATAAAAGCTATAATAATAATAATAATAATAATAATAGCAACAATAGCTTTAACCAAAGCAAGACAAGCTAGAACCACATGGGATTGAAAACAACGATGAAACTCTTCTAACCGAAGATGTGCTCAAAAGGTGGACAGAATATTTTAAAGTTCTACATAACTTCGAGATAAATCCCTAATTTCCCATAAGCTATACGTGAGCCTTGAGATGACGTTCATCGGTTTTCCATTCTTTTTTTTTTTTTTTTTAGTTGGAGGTAATATAAATTAAACAAAGCCTTTTCGTTTCCATTTAAAATTACATGTTTTTTATTTTTATTTTTAAATCATTGTGGTCTGGGACAGTATTAAAACCCACACTGATTTTATAATGTTATTTATTGAACAATAATTACAAAACACATTTAAATGTTACAAATAATGGACAAAAATATATCTTGTTCTTCATGGGCGTAGCCAGGATTTTATTCGGGGGGGGGGGGGGGGGTTGGGGGGAATTTTTTTCTGGTTTTAAACTCAAAACCCCCATTGGTTGTGCTGGGGCAAGTGATGGTTTAGTATTAAAATCTCACCTAAAATAAACAAAATCAAAGCAAAAAATCAGTCACTAATTTCATTTCGGGGGGGGGGGGGGTTTGAACCCCAAAATCCCCTCCCTGGCTACGCCCATGTAGTTCTTTTCATAAAAAATACGTTACACACAAACACACATACAAAACATATGCATCGTTCTTGTTTAAAGAACTAATACAATGAACATAAACAATGTGATCAAACCATTTCGCGTTAAACAAAAGCTAAATAAACCGCTGGCATATTACAAAGAAAAAAAAATCGTATTCAACATTAACGCTGTTTACATCCCCTTCTTTCATTTTAATCAGCAAATGTATTCAATATTTTAGATATATATGAGCCCCGACATCAGCAAACTGAATATCAACAATTTATAAAAATAATAGATGTAGATCTAGTGTCAAATAAATAAAGCAATAAAAGCATAGTAAAAGAAATAAATCAAACTGGAGTCTTGATCTAATAAAAAAAAAAAAAAAATGAATGAAATAAAACCTGGCTAAGAATACAACTAGATCTAATATATACGTCATTTCCGACTTACAAAATGGAGTCAAAACTTGCCGGTATATTTTTGTTAGTAACCCTTTGCGCTGCTTCTTTGCCTGGCAAGAGAACCCTTATCCTTGTAGACAACTGGTCTATAAGAGAAACACACTCTGTATTTTTCAGATCGTTACGTGGTAAGTTAGACGCATCCATTTCTAGAGTCTTGATTTCATACAATCCACTATTTTGTTGTCTCAGTCTGGTCTGTCTCTCTTGTCTGTGATGACACGTCAGCACTGTGAATACTGTGATTGTGTGAATATGTAATTGTCGCTGATCGACTAGGATAAAAAGAATTATTATTAAGATCTGTCTAGAGTCTAGTGTGAGAATGAGTGACTGAGCACTGCAACTCGCAATAAGACTTTTGGTGGCACTAACAAGTCACACATTGTCATTGGATCACAATTATGAATTATATTATTATATGAATCTATAATCTATATTTTTTTTACTGCATAGATTAGATCTAGACTACACAAAAAATTTCTAGAAATAATATAATCATAGAATATCAATTATCATAGATCTAGAATAATCTAGATTAAGATTCATAATCATAGACTGTCATGAGTCTATCTCTTATAATCTAGATTCTAGATCTTTTATCTCTTTACCAAGAAGCCCGTACAAGACACAGACCCCCAAAACACCCCAATAGAAAGAAAACTATATGGAGAGCTCCCTGATTTGGAAACCACTCAGTCCACTGCACAGTTCAACTTCATCTCATATATTTGTCTAGTTATCTGAACGCTCTAACATAAAAATGAGAAAGAATAAGAAGAATTCCTAAGTCCATTCTTCTAACAGGCTCAGTGCAAGTGATGTAACTGGCAAGACACCAGCTCCTGTTAGATACAACAGGCTTTACCATACCTGGTCGATCGATAGTTGTATACACTAGTATAACTCCAAGATAGTTGTATACACTAATATAACTCCTGTTAGACACTTTACAACAGTTTTTATTAGTCTACTATTAGAGTCTAGCTCTAAGTCTAACCATTAGGAGCTATAAAAATTGAAATGCATAAAAATGGTATCGTCTTAACATGTTTGTTAGAGAGATTTTACTGTAGATCTAGTTTATTCGAAATCATAAAATCACAATTTGGCTTTATTCAAATTAAGTTCATTGTTAGTATTTTCCCTTCTTTGTCATTATAAAAAAATATCATTCTAATTCAGTTATAGCCCTTGTTGTAGTGAAGGTTAATGTTCCCGTTTCCTACCACTTTGAATCAATCAGATTTTGCTGCACTTGCGGGCTGGACAAGCTTACTAATTTTGATAATGGGTTTTGAGGCTATTTTTCTCCCTCCTTAATTTCAAGTCTTTTCATCTTATATGGGTCACTTTCTGACTAAGGGGTAAAGCACTTGCCTTTCAGACAAGAGGGTTAGCATCTCAGTGAAGGTTGAGCTTTTTAAATTAGGTATTTTTAGGGGATGCCTGAGTCCACCCAAGTCTTATGGGTACCTGACATCAGTTGGTCAAAATATAGGCAGTTGGTCATAAGGCAACATGACAGTTAAAAATCAGATGACCTTTACTTCTTCTGCCCTAGCCTATAGATCACAAGGTCTGAAAGGGGTACTTCACTTTTACTTTTATTCTTATATATCAAAGCAGGCGGAAAACAGATTGAGCTTTCAACATTCTACTTTTAGGGCTATTTTTTTTATCAATTTCAAATTGGCTTTTATTGACATATTATATATCATTTTTGATGCCCAAGAATAGAGGAATTCAAAAAAAAATAAAATTAGAAGCAGCAGACAATTATTTAATATTAAAAAATTGGGTCAAACACACTTACCCCTAAAAATGAAAAATCCATCACTCACAGAAGATATGTCCAATAATCCATGAATTTCACAAATTCACAATGTTATTTACAGAAAAATGTTTCACAAAGTAAAGTATATTCATAGAACATTTGAAAAAAATTCAAAAACTAATTTTTAAAAAACATTTATGCCTATTAATTGAGCCCCCCTAGACCCCACCCTCAACGTAAAAAAAAAAGTTGCAAATTATAACTTATCATCATGCTTAATAACAAAACCAGTTACAGTTTTGACATATTATATAACAATTTTAATGCCTAAGCATAGAGGAATTAAAAAAAAATAAAATCATTAGCATCAGACAATTATTTACCCATAAAAAAATAGGTCGATCACACTTACCCCTCGACATGAAAAATCCATCACTCACAGAAGATATGTCTATTAATCCATGAATTTCACAAAACAACAAAAAATATTAAAAGAAGAATGTGTCACAAGGTAAGTATACTTGTAGAAGATTTTAAGAAAAAGAATTAATTATTTTTTATATTTATGATTAATAACTAAGCCCCCCACTCCCCATCCCACCTTCCCCCCCAAAAAAGTCAATTTTTTTCTTATCATGTTTTGACATTATTTATATATATATATTATATATATATATATCCATTTTAGATAGATAGAGATTGTAGATGTACTGTAGTCTAAACAAGAATAATATTTATCAAAAAATATGTCTAGCAACTAGCTAGATCTAGGGATGGTATTACATAATGTCATGCTAGATTACTGTTATATCAGAAAGCTTGAAGTCAAAGTTTCAAAGTGAGTCTGTGCTACATTTGGAATCCTAGATCTAACTGATCTGATGTCTAAAGTACATTGTAGACTAACATAGATATAGATCTGGATTTAGTAGATTATTCTAAATAACTTGTAAGAATGTAACTAGTCTAAATGTGAATAAAACAATGTTATGAATGTTGAATGTTTGAATGTGCCCTAAACAGCCATGATAGTGATAGCATGATTCAGATCTTCATATTAGACTTCATTAACTTTATAGAATAATATATTATATTATATACATCAGGCTATATGTATTAGATTTAGATCTATGACTATGGCATTTAATAAAGTGTCAAATTACTGTAATGCTTTTATTCTTTGGAGCAAGGACTAAATTCGTAGATCTAGACCAAACTAGATCTAGATGTTAATCTTGAATCTAGATCTATATCTAGTAATCACAAACATAACAATTATACTTGAATTTACTAGATTAGATCTAGATCTACATTAAATTGATTAAAATGTTGTTTTTTTTTTAAAATAATACAGTATGTGGTAGATCTGCAAGATAATTGAAGAAATTTATAGAAAAATACAGTACGGAGTGTACAAGGTTTTACTTTAGCAATCTGACGAAGTGTAGATCTAGTCTACACAATTATTTCTAGAATTAATTAAATGTTTATTAATTTTTAAGTTTTAAGATTTGAGCTAGATATATCTAGATCGGGAATGTTTATTTAGAGTAGATCTAGATAGCTCTAAGACTCTAAGTGCAGATCGTTGTCTAGTAGTATTAAATCTCTACATATCTGTTTCGCTAGTTTTATTTAATGATCAATTTATTTTAGACGTAAATCTATATCTAGTTATTGTTATCTAGGTCTAGAAGACCCTCATTATCTAAGCAACGTTGTAAATAGTCTAAATCTTAAAGAAAAAAAACAATAATAACAAACGTGTGTGCGCTGTCTGCATAGAGCTAGTATACCTATAAGTATTAGATCTCTAGATATCTAATCTATAGACCTACTAGTTCTGCTAGTTTAATTTAATAATCAATTATTTTTTTTTATGTTAAGACGTAAAACATGGTAAAGTTTTACTAGATCTAGACCTAGACGCTAGAAAATATTAGAATATATCAGTATATAATATGGATCTAGCCTAGTTTTAGTGAGACTAGTGCCAAAAACCCGTGATGTTGTTTTTTATATAGCGCACGAGGCATCCAATGAAATAAAACAGTAGAAAGCCGACGGCCTACTATAAATTCAAAATAAATGCCTAAGAAGTCAATATTTTAAACTAAACGATCTGTGTAAGATAAAGTCTCTAATTACCTTTCGTAGATGTTATCGCTACATGTTATTCCCGAGAGAATGACTAGTAAAACACCACGTTGAAAAATTGTTCATGAATTTAAGTTCCGTCGACCGACGTTCTGATTGGTTAAAAAAAATATTTTTTTTTAAAGTTTTTTTTTTTAATTTTCAAAAATAACTAAAAAGAATTCATTATTACTACCGAAATTTAAAAAAAAAAGTGTTTAAATAGTAAAATCGGTGTTATTTAAATCATATTTAAAAAAATAATTGTACATGATGTTTACGGACGGAAAAAAACTCGGAAATGACATCGAGGCTATTTTTTAAAAAAATAAGACAAATGAACCAATATATTCACTTTTTTTTTTCTTTATCACGTAGAACATCCATTTCTAAATGGTAAGCATGTATTTTATACATGAATTTTATATAAAAAAAATGTTTCTTACCTTTTGAAACGGGAGCACTTAAATCCAAAAGTAAATCTTGTCCATCCTTTAGTGCATACTTGCTGGTATTCACAAATGCACAAATTGATTATAAAAACGTATTTCAAAAATATTTTGCTAATGAAGCTTACACAAACATAGATCTATCCATCAGTAAATCAAATTTTACATGGATGATCTATTTTATTTAGAAAATGAACCTTGAACTACAAAAATGCATTTTCAATAGGAAATCTGTTTTCCGCCAGCAACTATTCTTTGAATTATTAGTTCAGTTTCAAATGAATTGAAATCCACATGATTAGTAAAGAAGAAATTTAATAACACAATTTGACTGTCCAGGAATGAGGATTCTTTGACTTTTGTTCTATTGTTTGAAAATGCTAGATCTACATGCTTTTTATTTAAAAAACAATTTTGTTCAATTTGTCAGTGAATGGCTATATTTATCAGTTTACTGTTTGTTTGTATCCCAATTTAAATCTTCATGTATTACAAAGTTCAGGTATTGCTTTGATCTGGTAAAACTTCTAAATTCATTTTTAAAATTTTTTTTTTTTAATGATGCTATTAATAGATTTATCTTTTCAATCAAATTTACAGATTTGGACTATGAGCTGACTTTTAAAACTGCTGATGATGCCAGTCTGGCTCTTATCAAGTATGGAGAATTTCTGTATGACAATTTGATTTTGTTCTCTCCTTCAGTTGAAGGTAGGTTATTTTAAGTTTCACTTGATGCATTTACAACTTAGAGCTATGATGGGTCATCATTCAGACTGTTACAGCCTTCTACTATATCTACAGCTCTCTACTCTCTAGAAACTACCTTAGTTTCTCTCCAAGTCTAGGTGTCCCTGGGTTCAGCTATAATTACATAAAACACTTAACAGCTTGATCAAAACACAGAAAATTTATAATACTTCATGGCTAATATCACACGCAGGTATCCTCTTTCTTTGTCTCAAAACTAACACACTTCCGGTCATTCGCGCATACCTTCCAACTGACATATATATATCTGTAAAAACAAGATTATACACACAAACCGAAATTTATCTGTGACACAGACAATGATACTTGATACACTTCTGAATATTATATTGTATAAAGAATAATCTGAAAATGTGAATGTTCTGCAATAGCAGTGAAAAATTGTTGAATGTAATTTCCACTGTTGGGTGTCTCTCACATTGCCACATTTGAACAATAGAGTATGAATAGACAGGGTATGATGGAAAAGGCTGTAGTGGAAGTTAAAACATCAAGTCAAATGAAGCTGTAGTTATATCACATTGGTGTGCATCACTTTTTCTATTCGTTCTGGCCAGCCTTTTAAATATTTTAAGCATTATAGCAGGTGATGCTTTTCTGCAGTAATGATGATGCTTAAAGAATAATAATTTATTTGTTCATTTTTTTGTGTGTAGAGTTTGGTGGCTCTATTGATGTATCAGCTATCACAAATTTCATCGATGGAGGTGGCAATGTTCTTATTGCCGCAAGCTCGTCAATTGGCAAGTTAAAAGTTTTCATTTTTAGAAAAAAATTCTCTTTTATATCTTTTAAAAGTAGTTTGTCTAAATTCATTTTTAAGTATAACTGCTTTTACTTAGTTAATTACGTCCTTTATTTGTATTATTCAAATGTATTGTGTCATTTTCTTATTGTCTGGGAAAATGTTAATCATTATAATTATTAAGGTAATCTTTTTTTATGAATAATGTCACGATTATATTTTTGCCTTTCTTTGCAAAGGCGTGCACTAATTCTTTTAACCAAGCCGCAAATATTCTTTAAATGTTCAGCAGACCATGTTCATTACAGTAGATATTGGGTATTGGAATGTACGGCTTTGAGTTTGACTTGTATGTGTTATTTCTATGTAGGGGATCCAATGAGGGAACTGGCCACTGAGTGTGGTGTTGAATTTGATGAAGAAAATAGCGCTGTCATTGATCACCTCAACTACGATGTGAAAGATGCTGGAAAGGTAATTCTGGACATCCTTAATGTCTTGATTTCTTTGGTTGTTGTTATTATTTCAAACCTGATCAAGATGGTAGTAGAGAATTACTTTGAGAATCAGCAGGACTATTTCGTCTGTATCAAAACTTTGTATGTGCCTCTACCTACTAAAATCATTATCGCTATGACATTGTGTTTTTCATTGTGACAATAATGATGTCAGTACAAAAACAAGGAGGCGCAGTTGCTGAGTGGTAAAGCGCTTGGCGTCTGAACTGGGGACCGGGGTTCAAATCCTGGATTTTTAATTCCGGGATCTTCGGGCGCCTCTAAGTCCACCCAGCTCTAATGGGTACCTGACATTAGTTGGGGAAAAGTAAAGGTTGTCGATTGTTGTGCTGGTCACATGACACCCTCGTTAACCCCAGGCCACAGTAACAGATGACTTTTACATCATCTGCCCTATAGACCGCAAGGGAACTTTATTCTACTTTACAAAAAAAAAGTTGGACACTTTGTTTAGCCTGCAATACTTATTTCATTTTGAATCATGAAGTATGACTATCTGTGTCACCATTTGTTGGCACTTTAGTCTAGGCTAAACTCTGTGCTTTTCAGAGTTTTCTAAGCACCTTGGCAGTTGGGGATATATTTTCATCATCAGCTTTCTAACTATTGGCTTATTGGCTAAGTCCAACAAAATCAAATCAGCGACTTAACAAGTGACTATAGATATATATAAGTTAGCTCTATGAATCCCCTAGCAGTAACTAGCTTATTCCATTATTAAATATAGATAAGGTTTACTTGCCACCCATGTAAATTTATCTCTACCTATGTCTAATGATTATACAGTTTTATTGTTATTAGTAATGCATTAAGTAATACTATGTTACTGTATTTTGATGCATACTGACAAATAGTTTTATTTTTATCTGTCTCATAGCATACATTGATTGTGGCTGATACAGAGAATTTGATGAAAGCTCCAATGATTGTGGGTGACAACAACAAATCACCCTTCCTTTTCAGAGGTGTAGGGTAAGATACCTTTTTTTTTTTTAGCATTGTTTTTTGATAGAAATAATAATGTTTAATCATAATGAGTTACATTTAACTTATAATTAGAAAATTAAGTAAATATTTATTTTATTAAAAAACAACAACATAACTTGTTAATTTCAGAATGGTCAGTGACCCAGAGAATCCCCTAGTCCTCAGCCTGCTGAGAGCATCATCGACAGCTTATTCCTACAAACCTAATGAAAAGATTGATGAGGTGATTAAACAGTATTACAGTTAAATGTATTTTATGTCAGCTTGACTCTTACCCAATAGCTCTTATTTCCGGTTAAGAAAAACCCTGCCCAGGCCCTAAGCAAAGAGGTATAACTCCAAATTTTAAAAAATCCTTAAAAAAAATATTAAAAAAACAAAAAAAAAAAAAATTTAAGATCTAATACATATAAACAAACAAACAACTTTAAAAAATAAAACAATATTTCTAGTTTAAAAAAAAATTAATACTTTTAATACCATTAGAATATTAAAAAAGCTTCAAAATACCCATTTTCCCATGTGGGGCTTATACACTGGGGCTATGGGTATGTTCGTTTAAAAAAATTATTTAAAAAATAAAAATCTTCCTGATTTTATTAAAAATAGAATGGGTAATCTCCAAAATGATTTGTAATCACACTTGCAACGAGACTAGAAGAAATCTTCTTTTTAAAAAGTTTAAAGCAAGTATATTGAATAGGGGATTTTTAGAAACGTTCTACAACGATTTAGGACAAAAACTGGAAAATGCTTCCAACTGTAGAAGGAGCTAATGGGTTAGTCCATTGAATCTGTTACTATCATTGAAAAATAAATTTTGGAATTAAAAAAAAACATACATAATGAAAATAGTTGCTAGTATTTGCCTAAAGTCATGTTTGGTTTGTACTGTGAAATTTCAGTTCCCCATGGCAGTTGGCACCAGCACTCTTCTAGTAGCGGCACTGCAAGCTCGTAACAATGCCAGAGTTGTGTTTGTTGGCTCATTGGACTTTTTCAGTGACGAATTCTTCCAGTCTAGTGTACAGAAGGCCAACGGAGGCAAAAAGTAAATGATTTTCTGTTTTGTTCTTAAAAGATAGTTGATATCAGAAAATGAAGCACTTTCAGAAGGGAAGCTTGAATCTCAAAAATCAATTACTTCTCATAAGTTATATCAGGATGGTCTGAACATTCTTAAACATTGTATAAGTCTGTCAACCTGTCATCAGTGTTGATACAAGTCCCAAAAAAGCCTGCAGAGTCAGGGAGCACAAGCATATTTGAATTGTCTTGTAATGACATCTTATTTCCAATATGGATCATTAAAGCAGTCATAGTTCTTGTTTTAAAATCTCTATAAGTTGTATGATTTCTGGAAAAAAAATGATATTTCCCCTAGGTTTGAGAAGTCTGGCAATGAAGCTTTGGCCTTGAATCTGGCTCGTTGGGCCTTTAAGAACAAAGGCGTCTTGCGCGTGGGAAAAGTGTCTCATCATTTGCAGGGGGAGAAAGAGCCACCTCAGGCCTACACTGTCATGCAACAAGTGGTAAGTGACTTTCCAATTCAATGTGTGCTAAATTTATTTGGGGTGAGGGTTGGAACGGCATGCTAATCCAAGGGAAGTAATCAGATAATATTTTTGTAAATTTAAGGTTAATAGCAGTTTATTACCTTATTTTAAAAAATCTGAATAAAAGCTGCCCTGTAAATGAAATTTAGCTTTAATGTGTAGTCATTTATCAGGTTAACATTTAGATACAGTTAGTTAGACAATAAGTCTTAGAAATGTTTTGACAGTCACTCTCCTCCTTGTCATGTAATGTTAGTCTCATTATGTTCATCTGATGGTTCAGTTTGTTAAAACTAATTCCTATACATTTTGTATTCCAGGAATATTCTATCGTTATTGAAGAGCTCGTTCAAGGCAAGTGGACTCCATTCAAAGCTGATGATGTCCAGCTGGAGTTTGTCAGAATAGATCCTTTTGTTCGCACTACCTTAACACCAAAAGGTAAGCCTCCACTTGTAGTAGAGTGAGTTTTACTAAATAACACAGGCTTATCAAGTGAATAACTCTGGTCAGTCGTTACTTTAACTATTTTGTGATAAAGAATTTTTTTTATGCAGAGTGAAATAAGGAAGATTACTGTAGGAAACAAATTAAGGGAAAGTGAAATTATCCCTCTCTAAATGCTTAGTATTTTTATTTTTTAAATTATTGTATATGACTCTTTTTTTGATTTTACAATGCTATTGTCATATTGTTGTCATTGACAAAAGTGTGTACTGGGGTCATCTTTTATTGGTGCTCTAGCTGTGCTACAAAAGGTTTGACATGTAAACAAAATAATTCTAAACATAGTGGTAATGTAACTGTAATACATCTATTGTTTAAATCTTCTCATAGTCTGTGTGGATGGTTGAGAAGAAATGTTTCTTCAGAATCTCTGACCTACTTTAAAATAAGTCATGTGGTTCGTGACAATAATGGCAATGTCTTCCTGTGATAAGATTGAGATTTAGTACTAGCCAAGATTTAGTATATCTACTAAATAATCATATCAGTTAGTGAATTATTGTAACATACTTTTGATTACTTAAAGATGTTTCGATCTAGATAATATTCATATTCAAATTACAATCAAATCAATGAGGCCACTAATGTAAACACCACTACCACATGATATGGAAGAATTAAAGAACAACCCCATCCTCAAGATTAATGTGTTGTTTGTGTCTAACAGCTGGTGTGTTCAGTACCAGTTTCAAGCTACCTGATGTGTACGGTGTGTACCAGTTCAAGGTGGACTACAACAGGATTGGTTACACTCGACTCTACAGCGCTACACAGGTAACACACATACGGCCTTTCTGAAGTTTTATATTTTGTTGACTTGCTTTAGTACCTTTCAAAATATAGTGATTAGGCAGGAAAACCAAATGGCTCAGCAGAGTTTAAATCTCTAATTAAACATGCACTCTGGATACACATAGGACATAAATATCTTCTCTTTTGAAGGAATGTCTGTAGTTGAAGATACAAGAAAGTTTGAAGAGGGGGGGGTGGCATTATTCGTCTGCTTTAAGCATACAGTTTACTCTTGATAGTCTGACACTTCATAATTTGACACTCTCAGGAATCCAATGTGGAGATCATCATATGTTTTTAGATTGTCAGTTGGCTTAAATTGTAATTTAGCATTGTATGTTGAAGCTGAAATCATGTTATTTACTTCAGTCAATATATTTTGTGTATTGTTTATTTTATACACATCAAATCTTAGAGAATAATTGAATACCTTATCAAACATGTACGGTTAAATTCTTATATACAGATATCCTTTGGTAATGCAACATTTTCAGTTATCTAGCACTCCTCTGGCAACTGTCTGACTATCGAGAATCAACTGTAGATATTTAAACAACTTAGTTCTAAACTATTGCTATACTGTTTAGGAGGTTTACCGACAAGAACATTTCCATGAAGTTATCACTTTTTGCAAAACTGCTATGGTTTCGGGATGAAGGGAGAGTTTCTTATGCACCACACAAATTATTATCCATTCCCCTCTCATTTTTTTAATATATTAACATTTTCAACTGCAGTTTTATCAACACTGGTTTAAGCTTATGTTTTCTTACTGTTTGATTTGTTAGTTTTCCTACAGTGTGGCTACAGTTTTTCATCAGCATAAGTTTTCCCACAGTGTGGTTAGCTTTAGAATTCTAAATCTAAATTACCACTTTGTTTTTGAGTTGTAACACTTTTTAATGTATTCCCCAGGTGTCGGTGCGACCTCTAGAACACACCCAATATGAACGTTTCATCCTCTCAGCGTATCCATACTATGCCAGCGCATTCTCTATGATGGTTGGAGTCTTTTTGCTCAGCCTGGTATTCTTACATTATAAAGAAGATGTTAAAGATAAAAAAGAATAGTATCTGTAGTTCATAGTAGTTAGTTGCTGTTTTTTTTTCTTGATAAAAATTGAATGTTTGTATCAGTGTTACACTATTTATAGTTCATCATTCACATGTTTTGTTTTGTTAACCTTTGAACTTTATATTAAAATAGTTGTTTACAAAGTGAAGTCCAGTATTGGTTGTTTATGTAGAGCATCAGTGATTGAATGTTACCGCTCTGATTCATTGACTTTATTTGGGTCAGTGCTTGGTGTAAGCCTAGCACTTCCAATGACTTAAGCCAGCGGTTCTCAACCTTTTAAGCACGGCGATCCTTTTTACAATCTCACACTCTGCCACGACCCCACCTCACACACACACACATACAGCAATAGAAGAATAGACAATTACAATCCATATTTTTGATGGTCTTAGGCGACCCCTGGCAAATCGTCAATTGACCCCCAAGGGGGTTGCGACCCACAGGTTGAGAACCCCTGACTTAAGCTATTTTGACAAGTGCTTTGTGTTGGGATCTTAATGAATTCAGTCAGTGACTTGACCTCTTTTGTTATAATTTTGAGAAGACTTCTCCCCTCAACTATAATATAATATATATATATTGTCAAAAGCAAATCCCTAAGGGAACATATGATTGGGTGGGGGAGTCTGAAGATTTGTTATCTAAGGATACAAAAAAAAATTCCCTATAAAATATCAGATAGCAACAAAAATGTATAAGTATGTCTGATTATTCAATAAAATCCAATTTTTTAAAAATTATTACTTCAGTCTGCATTTGCTCTCAGCTAAAAGTGAAAGTTATTTTAAAGTGTACAAATGGTCAAAAATATTTAATACAAAAGTAAAATTCAAATTTTCTTATGTTACTCTGGGGAAGGGAGGGTTTAGAGTTTTGATATGATTTGTTACAGGCGGTGGCTGGGAGTTAAAAAAGGCTATTTCTAGCATTACATATCTGAATGCTTCCTAGGCAATTGTACAGTTCAGTATTTAGGGAAATTCATAACAATGGGTCCTCCCATGCCATTTAGTGTAGTCCTAGCTTTCCATTGTTCAAATATTTTATAATGATGTATATGATATTCAAGTAAAACAACAAACACTTGAAATATACATGCTGGAAATTGGTGAAGATATTTAATATGTAAATAAGTTCATTATTGCTGTGTTATAAATATTTCCATCTTATTCCTGCATGGGCCACCCATGACCCCTTTATTAAGGCCCAGGAATGGGCCCCGAAGAGGAAACTCTGGTGCTGCTGCAAGGCGGCTAAAACAACACGGGAGACAACAGTTACTGATTATATTCCTGTAAAGATGGGAAAATAATTATTTTTTTAAAATATATATTTAACATTTTTTATTTTTTTACATTTGCAGACTGCGAATGTGATATTTAAAATTTTTTTTTTTTTGGAGCTTTTTGGAGTTTATTGGCCTTTTAACTTTCTTCAAAGCCTTTCTTTACTGATCACGCAAAAATAATACTTCATTTAAATTGTATACAAACTGCAAGATAAGGGAAATAACTACGATTGTTTACAGTTGTATATTTTTATTTTAAACAGTAGCTTCCCTTGCATCATTTTTTATTTAAGGTGCACGTATCTTAATTTTAAACCACGCCCTGATGACCATCTTGAGATCTAAATGTTGGATTAAAAAAAAAGGAAACCGTGACCTTTCTCTATGTGCCCGCCTTGCAGACTTCCGGTTCCACTAGTTGCAGAAACCAGGTGCTCTTGACCTGTCTGGTAATCTTACATTACTTGACATTTTTTTTATGCTATCTGAGCGTTAAAAAATGTGGAAGCCTAATAATCACTTTTTTCAAACCAAGTTTTATTATGGTGTGCAAGTACAATGGCAGAGAAGTTACCCAGTTGTTATCTTTGTATTGAATATTTATCTTGCACTTACCTATACTTACTACTCAAACATACGAGACAAACTATGGGGGGTGGGGAAGAGCATGTAATTAGTATAACTACACACAATCTTGTATTCAAAATGTTCATACCTACTACTTGTAACAGGAAATGGGCCTTGATAAATGTTTATGCGCTGTTATGTTAAAATGATAGAAACCATACACATGAGTTTATAAATAGGTACTAGTCGTAAGTATAGCAGTGTAAATAGGCTTAACATGAGATTTAATAATAGATAGAATAAAATATCTGTAATACATACAACTCTAAACCAAAACTTACAAATAGAAAAACAAAACCTAATGCAATACTTAGAAAGACACAAAGATAGAGGTACATTTCTTATTCTATAAGCTAGAACAAATTCGTACAAGTGCTCCTTCTTTCCTAGTGCCATTTGAGAATGGAATGGGTGGCCTGAATCAACAAGGAAAATCAACGACTTGGCAAAGATTAAGTCATTGTTTAACATGCATGTCTGGATTGACACATGAAATACGTAGGACATAATTATCTTCTTTTTTGAAGTAACGTCTGTAATATAAGATTTATATATTGAAAAAAAAAATTAAAAAAATCAGTGTCTACCAGGCGGTGGTTCTTCTCAACCCCTCTATATGGATCTGAGACATGGACACTCTACAGAAAGCAACTAAAACTACTTGAACGCTTTCATCAAAGATGCTTGCGTTCCATCATGGACATACGGTGGCAAGACCGCACTACAAACAACGATGTCCTTGCGAACGCCGGTATAGACAGTATAGAGGGACTTCTTATGGTCTGACAGTTACGCTGGGCAGGGCACGTATCCCGAAGGGAGACGAGCGTATGCCAAAGACAGTCTTTTTTGGTGAGCTAAAAGGTGGTCGACGTAACACAGGCGCCCCACGGAAACGCTCAAAGACCAACTTGCTTTGGCTGACATAGAAGAGAGCACCTGGTTGCATGCGGCTCAGAACGAGACAGCTGGAGGTCACTCACAAAGGCCGCGGGATACACATTTGAGACCAAAAGAAAATCCGCTGCCGAGGACAGACGCATACGGCGAAAAGAAAATCTAAATCGACCACCTGCGGACAATGGTTATGCTTTCTCTGAATGTGGCAAAATATATAGGTCACAGCTGGGGCTGCGCAGCCACGGGAAATATTGCATCTTTCACTAATCTTCGGACCCGAAGACAAGCCTTATTATTATTATATATTGCAAAGTACATTTGTTTAACTTTTGATTGTAAACAGCTTAGAGAAAGGTTTAACCATTTTAGATCTATGCTGTGTAGAGGCAGGTTTAACCAGTCGGAGGATTCCAGATACCCGGCGTCTCAGCGTGGCACCTCCGTGGAACTAGCTTGGCTAAGAACGAGTAGCGAACCAGGCCCTTGCGGTATTCCCTGGGTGAGCTTTTTTTTTTTTTTTTTTTATCTCACTCGGGGTAAGGATGAAACAAACAGCCCGCACCCCAGTCCAAAAAGTCCGCCACGCCATTCCACAAAGGGGGCCGTCATCAGTGACCGGATTAACTGGAGTGGCGGTTCCTGCACGGAACAGTGGCGGTTACAGTATAGGGATATGAGACAAGCTTCCCATAGTTAGCGCTGTTCTCGACCACTTATAGCGAGTGTGGCCCCAGAACGGCCCCTCATGCCCAGTCATTATGGCTGTCACCGCTGGGAGCCCTCAGGCAGGACAGGGGTGAAGAGCCCCATGTCCAGTCCTGGTTTTTGGATTAAGCCTTTCTAACAATCAACAGGATAACGGCGCTTCTGCAGGCGCCGATTCCCCACTGGACTTCATTGAAGGTTTAACCAGTAAAGTCAGCCCAACTTTTCAATGAAAATGTATCTGTATTGACGTCAGTGACTTACTCGTAACAGTTAACAGATGGGACCAGTCTGTTTCTTCGTCTGCTGCTGAAGGTCGAATCGAAGGTATTTCCCCCCCCCCTTTCTCAAACACAGAACGTGAGAGAGAGAGAGAGAGAGAGAGAGAGTACTAAGGCTAAAGTATACACTTAAACTATAGTCCTTTACTTAATCATTAGCCTTAGGACCAAAAATCCATTTTAAAAAATGTGATCAAGGTAGATAGAGAAGAGGTTGGGTTACTTACTCACCTACCTCTCTGTTCTTTTTTCTACTTTACAATTCCTATTATTAACTTGCAACTCTTCATGGGTGGAAACTGGGCAACTCTTCATGGGTGGAAACTGGGCAACTCTTCATGGGTGGAAACTGGGCAACTCTTCATGGGTGGAAACTGGGCAACTCTTCATGGGTGGAAACTGGGCAACTCTTCATGGGTGGAAACTGGGCAACTCTTCATGGGTGGAAATTGGGCAACTCTTCATGGGTGGAAACTGGGCAACTCTTCATGGAGGAAACTGGGCAACTCTTTGTGGGAGGAAACTGGGCAACTCTTCGTGGGAGGAAACTGGGCAACTTTTCATGGGAGGAAACTGGGCAACTTTTCGTGGGAGGAAACTGGGCAACTCTTCGTGGGTGGAAACTGGGCAACTCTTCATGGTGGAAACTGGGCAACTCTTCATGGAGGAAACTGGGCAACTCTTCGTGGGAGGAAAATGGGCAACTCTTCATGGGGGGAAACTGGGCAGCTCTTCATGGGTGGAAACTGGGCAACTCTTCATGGGTGGAAACTGGGCAACTCTTCATGGGTGGAAACTGGGCCACTCTTCATGGGTGAAAACTGGGTTGATGGACGGGTATTTTGGAAACGGCTCCAATGATTTTCCTAGAAAGTTGATAGTCATGGGGAAAACAAAACTACCTAATGGGAAACACAGGGAAAACTTTGGTTTGACTGTTACAATTCTTCACAATATAATCATCTTACAATTAAATTTGGCTTATGTTTTTTTTTTAACACGGCTTCAACGGGAATTCCCGCACTGAAATCGAATGTTTCTTTTGTGTTTAGTAAAGTGTTGAATAAAAAACTAGGCATACATGAACATTTTGTGCCTCATGAGGTTCTAGTCTTAATGCCCTTTATAAATTAGTAGCTGGACTGTACAATAGAAAAAAATGACTGTGCAAAACTTGATTGAAAGACTCCTTACAATAATGAAATATTTCAAGAAATAGTTAATGGCATGAGAAATGATAGACGCCTTACTTTTATTTTTTTTTAACAAAAAGAAATTGTTTACGAACACTTTTACCTTAACCACAAGGCTTTCAGTTAGTAGCTGACTCTGATCAAAATACCATTTAATGTACCGTCTTATTTAGGTTTGCTCAAGTTAGTCTACTTGCTTTCGAAGATTTATGAAAGCGAGTCATTAGTAAGATTTTGTTTCATTTAAAACTTAAAAGGCGAATGCCTTCGAATCCAAAGGTTAAGGAAGAGATTATTTCACGTGAACTCAACTGTGGGCTTTTAACAAAAAGTATCGTAATAAATTACTCTTCAACATAAACTATCGTCATTTATGGTCTACCGGTACCATTATGGGTATACATTTTAGCATAATATTAAATGCCAAGTACCCTGACAGTATGAACTAAGATATTTATCTATCTATTTTGTATCAAAGTTTTAATTTTGTCAAAAGTTTTAATTGTTTCGGGTGTTCCTTCAAAGTTGAAGACAATTTACTTCCTAGTCCCAATTTCCCGCAGGACGACGGGGGATGGCAGCGGGCGGGGTATGAACCCGGGACTATGGAGACGACCGAACTACAGTCCAGAGCGCAAACCGCACGACCAGGCAGCTATCAAACATGACATGACATTACAGCCTGTATAAAATGTAACAAGAATATATTACAGAAGAAACAGAAAGTAAAAAAAAAACAACACGCTTGCAAAAATACAAATACGCAAAATTGATGACGCAATAAGCCTAGAAACTTTGTGCAGATGGTATCCAGAAATGTTGTTTATGATCAAAAGGGCACGTCGTCTGTTGAGAAAAAAAAAATATTCCATTTCCGGTCAATGTGCACGCACATTCTCATTGTTGACTAATAAGATATTAGTAAACAACGACAACAACAAAATCATCTTATGATAACTTCAATGTAATTTTACATGGCATTTAGTTTCTAACTATAGTATTTAGATATCCTTCGTTACCAAAATAAAATATGAAAATGAAGGCTGTACCAGAAATTTCTAACTAAGGCTTTGACCCCTTTTATCTTTACATCTATAGGCCTAATGTCCTCTTCAATTAAAGCTTTTTTACTGGCCTTCTGGTTGGTGAGTAGCTAGGAATTGTCCATCCTAACCCCAACATTTTGCATAACTTTTAATTAAAAAAAAAAACAACAACACTCATTTGGGGGACCCTCTCAAGTCGGGGCCCGGTGGGATTTTCAAATTCTCTCCCCCCCCCCCCCCCCCCACTTACTCTAGCTACGCCACTGCCTTCTGGTATGTACAATTTGCAATGTGCAAGAAGGCTGTCAGTTCTCTATTCATTAAAATCGTCTGAATTAAACTCCCGTAAAGACGTTTGGATGGTGAGTGGCTATTGTTTTCTCCTTGGCACAGTCTGCAAAAGAGCTTACAAATCAGCAGCAAAAAATCTGGCTAGAAGAAGAAAAAGAATGGTGAGTGGCAAGGCAATAGGGGCGCCGCCAACAAGGAATCATAAGGGCGGGACCTGGTTTAGACTAAGATATTGGAGATATAGGGCTCCAATTTTTCCTTTGCTCTTTCTTCAACGTAATCTCTCTCTCTCTCTCTCTCTCTCTCTCTTTATATATATATATATATATATTATATATATAATTCTCTTCATGACTCAACAGCCTGGACACCAAGAAGTAAAGGAAAGATCACTTTTATTTCTGCAAGACGGACTAGAGTTACCGCACGAAAAAAAAAAAGAGGGGGGGGGAGAACAAATAGTATTTACCCGTCACTAAATAGCTGGGTCGGACTTAACCATTGTGACCAAGAAATCATGAAAAGATCACGCTTTTATTTATTTCTATCCCACGTAACTTTAGCGGTGAAAAGAAAAAGGGGAGTTGGTCGAGAACAAGTAATCTACTATGTATTCAAGGGTCATTAAATAGCAGGGCTGGACTCAACCGTTGTGGGGCCCCTATGCGAAACGGATTTTGCGGGGGCCAAGTTTGGGTAGGGATACAAATAATAAGTAAAAATTAAGAGTATGTATTATGTATTAGAAAATAAATTCGTTATTGCATTTTGTTCATTCTTTACTATGTACTTTACGAGCCTTGCGTGTAGCGAAGCCATACAGTATATCATAAAAATTCTTTTTCTTACATAGATCACGCTCAAGAGCAAAAATTACCAAATGTTTCAATCTATCTACGAAAATCGTTGACCTCAAGTAATTCTTCATTAGTTTGAGGCACGAGAAGCGTATTTCATCAGATTCCACAATTACGGGTATTGCATAATGCCGTTTTTTTTTTTTTATCGCGCGTAGGATTGGTGTTTTTCATATTGAATGACACCCCTAAAAAGACAATTTTTGTCTATATATTTCAGGAGATTTGAGAGTTTTCAAAAGATTTTAATAATTTCCGGAGATTTCCAGGACTTTTTGTATATTTGCAATATTTTACACCTAAAATTAGTGCGGGTCCTATGAAAGTGCTGGGCCCACTGCTGGGCCGGCCCTGCAAAATAGAGGCGTATGTTACGCCGTGGGTCGACTAGTTAAATATATTCCTTTTGAGGTCCCCAAGCAAACTATAGGTAAATCCAGGCCTGTATAAGGAACCGTGTACATTGCACTTGACAATGTTGATCAAGAACCTAATCTATTACGTTATATGAACTGCACTCTTCCTCGCGAGTTTTTTTTTCACCATATTAATGGTGGTATATTGTAGGAATTTTTTATGTTTCTACTTATTTATAGCCTTACCTATACAGTAACATACTTAATACTCAAGGTATATATCAATCGTTGCTTTCTAGGTCATACCGATAGATTTAGCAGTAAGTAGGCCTATCTATTTTTTGTTAAAAATGTTGTTTTTTTTCTTTAACTTTATACACAAAGATAGAGAGTTGTTCATACAGTATGGTATATAGGTCAGTGTCGTGACTGTTCAACACAAGTAATCTATAAGACCTGGTTCTATATTGAGTGGTCGTTCCTGTTGATCACTGTAAGTCAACTGTTTGTCCTCTTCAAGCTAGAAAAAAAAAAGGAGGGGGTTGGGGGGGGGGGGATGAAGGGGGTGTCAATAAATTTTGAAAACTTAAGCAAAAATAAAAATAAAAATTCACAAGAAGATTGTTGAGTGTTTTAGTGACCAGATTTATTGTATTTTGTTTGTTTTCTTTACTTCTGTTTTCTGCTGTCCCCCAGGGTCTCCCACGATGAAAAGTCTTTCAATTAGGGACCTAGGACCTACTATTAGTTCTTTCCTATCGTTTCCCTTGGAGACCTTTGGGGGGGGGGGGGGCGAATAGGACAACCGCGCCTGAGCCTTGAGGAAGATCCCACGATAGGGAAATTCTGTTGTTGATTCTGTTATGCTATAATTTTATGTGAATTCAAGCATGAACCTATTGTGGTCTGAAAGTTTTTCAAGTGAAGTAAAAAGTTATTATGTTCATCAAATAAAATCACGCCTATTGGATTGGTACTTATAAATAAACCTCATGTTGTTACGTTCTACAAGAAGTTCCTTTTTTTTTTTTTTAAACATTTCTGAAGTAGTCCCTGTAACTGGGATGTCAGTACTATAAGGTTGCTTGTGGATGACAAGACTACGAGAAATATGCCTACAAACATCCTTCAAAATTAATGTAAATGTTCTTACTTATCTTCATGAAAATCGTCGTTCACCCTATGATTCAAACATTCTGGGCCTTGCTGCACATTCTGATGTACCGTAATAATCCTGCAGTGTTAGCATTTCTTGTTAATTTCTTTCCATGAAAGTATTTTGTTCCATTAAGTTGGTTATTAAGGCTTTCAATTAACATGAGAACAAGAACAACTCTAACGTAATCAAGTGACCAAATTAGTGACCAGTGTACCTGCATAAAGCATCAAGTTCGTTTATAACACTAATAAGGCATGCAGGTACAGCATCAGAGGGGGCCAAGCCCAGAAGCGTTGTGGTATGAGATATATAGCCTACACGTACGAATCATGTCGGCCCTCCATAGGACACTCGTCCAGGGCCTCGCGTAATGATACGATCACTTCTGCTTTTCTTGTTGTATAACCTTGTTCTTCTTGCTTTCTGTTTGTAACCTTGTTCTTTGTTTTCTTGCTATTGGCATGTCCTTGCAAAGCCTGATAATGAAGCGACTTGAACATACTGCTAAAGTTTACTGGAGTTTTTTTTCCCTACGGTGGCCAGGATGTCATTATGTGGACCCCTTTACCCATCCTTTTCTGTAAAATTATTATTATCATTACTATAAATGATGAACCAAATCTGTAGACTATGTAGAAATGTTTTTTTTTAAATAAATTTCACAAATAATCAAAGGCCGATTGAAACAAAAGATTTTTAACATAGAAAAAAAAAGTTAGTGACGCAATCAGTTTCTGCGTTCGTTTGCTACAATTCCTGGGCCCACAAACCTAGATTTTTGTTTGTCCCAAACTTTGGACTAGCAACCTGGCTTGGCGCAAGAAGGTCACTTTGTCCCGCGCAGACTAAGATTATTGAGCTTGGCTTTGTTTTGATCAGTCAAGCAGATGTCGCGCCACCACTCTCAACACACACTCAACACACTCTCAACACACACACACACACAAACACACCTAGACTACTTGCAAAACACCCATCTTGAAATTTACACGTTCACAGAACTGAAGAATATGGAAACACTTTGTCAAAAGTTTGCATATTGTTTTATACCGAATTTTTTTTTGGGTTACCGCCCTTACTTGGTTTTAAAAAAATCAAAGTCGTAGTTCAAAAGATTTGTTTGTTACTGCCCTTGTTTTCTTTCTTAACTAGGCACAAGGCGTATCTCCAGAACTGAAATATGTTGGAGCATTTGGCACGGATTTGTTTATGGGGGCGTTGGCTCAAACGTAAAGGTATCTGGCGGGAACATGTCGAGGTGTATTAACGTCAGTGCCAAATCAGAAAAGAGAAGTCTGTGCCACAAGAAATAGACAATGTTCCTATAAAAATTTGAAGTATGACTCATCATCGTGGTCCAGACTTTTCCCAATTTTTTTGTTGTTTACTTTGAAAAATAGAAGGAAAAAAAAGTAGCAGCAGATATGAACAATGTTTTGTTAACTCGAAGCAACCGTAACGATTATCAATATAGCTAGTACGTAGGTCTGCCCAGATAAGGAGCAAGGCTTGCAAAATACACAAAAATACTTGTGGTCTATAGGGTAGATGATGTAAAGGTCATCTGGTTCTGTGGCCTACGGTTAACCAGGGTGTCAAGTGGCCAGCACAGGGATCAACCGCCTTTACTTTTCCCCAACTAATATCAGGTAGCCATTAGAGCTGGTAAAACTCAGAGGCACCCATAGATACGAAATTTAAAAATCCCAGTCTTCACCAGGATTCGAACCCGGGACCCTCGGTTTGGAAGCCTTGCCCAGCCACCGTGCGGTTAGATGTACAGTTTTATTTCAACCAAAATCTAAATATAACGATTAGATGTTGAGACGTCAGCCATTTTGTTGCTGCGATTTACCCGGAAATAAAAATGAATTATGGTATAAACCTTCAGTTCCTTTTAAATGTACGGTTGCAAAATGGTCGAGATTATGGGAATGGTTTTGTATTGAGATTTTAAAACTGACAATCTTATCTTATATAATACAGACGTTCCTTCAATGCAGAAGATGATTACGTCCTCCTATGAGTATCCATGTCTTAATCTTGTCGAAAATGTTAATTAGAGACTTTAACCCTGCCAAGCCTTTGGTTATCTTATATATTACAGACGTTATTTCAAAAATGAAGATAATTACGTCCTACGCATTTCATGTGTCAATCTATTCATTCTATTCATGCATATTAATCAATGACTTAAACTCTGCTAAGTCGTTTTTTCCTGGCTGATTCAGGCAACCCATTCCATTCTCTAATTGCACTAGTGAAGAAGGAGTAGTTGTTCTAGCGTATGGAATAAGAAATGTGCCTCTCATCTTTGTGTCTTTCTGAGTATTTCATTAGGTTTTGTTTTTCTAGTTGTAAGTTCTGGTTTAGAGTTTTCTGTGTTGTAGTAACCTTTTTATTTCTCGGTCCTGAGGTGTTTCTATGTTTAGTGATTTTAGAGGTTACTGGTTTACAGGATAGATCAGATATGGGAAGAATAAGCACTTATTCGATTTTTGTGATAGTAAGCTATGTGTTTTACGTGGCTAGTAGTGCTGTGTGTGTGTGTGTGTGCCTGTGTATGAAATGACCAGTTGACCTTCATTGTACATGGTTGAGTGAACATCAAAGAAGGTGTGTAAGTGAGGACTGTGTGTAAAAGAAGGTCAGATTCAGAACAAGTGGCTGGAGTAAAGAAGACTAATAAAATCAATGTATTATTTGAGACACTTGTTGCTTTAGTGTGTCTATTACAATTTTGTCCTGGCAAATGAAATAAGAGATGTGCCTTTATCTTTGAGTCTTTCTGGGTATTTCCTAAGTTTTCTTTGGGGTGGAAAGAGAACTCTCAAATTCTGTAAATGTTCAAAGTGATTTTCACTATCGGAATAGATACCTAGAAAAAAAAAATTAGCGAATAAAAATCGTTGTGTTTGCTGGGCTATATAACTGTATCTCTGGTTTGCCCGGGCAATGCTTCTTAGCCTCACCGTGGCGCTCGGGTGCAAACGGTCATTAGAGGAGATGATTAAGCCAAAAGGGAAGCAAAAAAAAGGAACCACCGTTGGGGGGGGGGTGTCTCAGGGTCTCTAAGAACCAAGTAAATCGTATTGGCGGTCAGGCGGGGGGTAGAAGAAAGCACAAACAAAACAAACATGTCATTCTACACACATATCATTCCTCAAGGGGGACGTTTTTTTTTTAATGACGTTTTTAAAGAGAAGGAACATGCTGGAGTTTCACCGGTGTGCTCGGCCTTCGGCCTCTCCTCTGATCCGAGCGTCCTGGAATACGAGCTATCGTTAATAGGGGTGTAACAATTTACACCTGTTCTGATCTTTCCCAGACAGACATTTGTTCAGACAGGCAGATGAAGACAAGCTTCCATGTGCCTAGAGTTCCAAGAGTCTTTGCCTCAACTCTTAGGAAAATTACAAAGAAGAAGAAGAAAAAGAAGAATCTCTGGTTTGCACACCAAGGGACATCAAATTCTAGTCATATCTTTTATAAACTGTTATTGAACTCAGTTGGTGCGGTCATCTGTCTGCATACTGTTACATAGAATAAAAGATATTTTGCAAAAAATTAATCAAACCAATAGCAAAACCCGATTTAGATCTGAATGTTACCTTAGTAGAATACATGGTATTTAATCAACTGTACGATATGCTTCTTTGTTACTTCTAATATTGTATATTACATTTTGTAATGTAAATCTAGATCTAGAATATAGACCTATATATATTATACCTAGACTGGAAAACGGAAACAGATTCTTTCTGATAATGAACAAAACACAGACCTAGATATATATTTATGTAGGTAACTCTTTTTCAAGCTGTAAGGAAAGTCACCCGAATCTAGGAAGTCGATCTTTTTTGTCTTAGAAAAGTTATGATATTTAGTTTTCAAAGTTTAGAAATAATCCAATACCATTTTGCGGATTTTTGCATAGCAAGGGCTATATAACATTATAAGCCGATTCCCGCTAATATATGAAATAAAGCCATTTCTTTTTAGTTATATAAACTAAGATAATGTTTCGAAATCCTAGATCAGATCTATCATCTAGATCGAAATAATCTTATGTACATTTAAGTAGATTGATTACCTGATCTTTCCAGATCATGTTTCTAGAAATTGCTAAATATAATTATGAGACGAGAGTGCTCTTATATTCAATATTCACATACTAGATTTAGATCTAGTATTCTAAACATTAAATTGTATGTTCCATAGGATAGGGTTGAGAAGACACTTTATATCGTATAACTACTTTACAAAACAGCGGCTTGTTTCAACCTTTTTTTTTTTTTTTTTTTTTCTTTTAGAAGTTTTTCACATTTTTGTGTAGTGCTAGAGAAAAAGCAAATTACACACTGAAAATGCTATGAGCGTAACCAAAGGGGTTTGAAGTTTGAACCCTTCTTTAGCGGGGTTTGAAGCGAAAAAATACCTCTTCAATAAAAAAAAAAACAAATTACACATTCCAAATTCTAGGAGTGCAGCCAAAGGAGGTTTTGAGTTTTGATTTTACCCCCCCCCCCCTCAAGTGGGGTTTAAAGATAAAAAAAATACATTTTCAATATACAAAAAAAAAGCAAATTACACACTCAAAAATCTTTGAGCGTAACCAAAAGGGTTTTAAATTTACCCCCCCCCCCTACTAGTGGGGTTTGAAGCTAAAAAAAATACCTCATCAATATAAAAAAAAATCAAATTACACACTATATATATAGCGCGGTGGGGGGGGGGGAAGAAAAATCCCCCCCCCCCAAAAAAAAAAAAATCCTGGCTACGCCCATGAGGTCTAGTCTAGATGTAAAAAAAAAATAATAGAGAGAGTAGGTATAGAAACTAGAGCTCCATATAAAGTGATACTAGACTCCGGAGTCAAGATAAACTAGTGCTTTTAAGGAGGCTTCTCAATATTCCCCATTCAGTGATAGTCTCCTTCAAGCAGGTCCAACCGAAGGCATGGGTAAACTAGGCAGTAGGGGTCTCGCAATGACTCAGAAAAAAAAATATAGCCGAACTCTATGACTCGTCTACTATCTTATCTTATCTTATCTTATCTTATCTTATATAGAACTAAACTACTAACAGCAATGTCTTTGCGAACGCTGATATGGACATTATAGAGTATAGAGGGATTTCTTATGGTCCGACAGCTTCGCTGGGCAGGAAACGCATCCCGTATGGGGGGCCGAACGTATGCTAAAAACAGTCCTTTTTGGTGAGCTGAAAAGCGGTTGACGTTACAGAGGTGCCCCAAGGAAACGCTTTAAAGACCAGCTTAGGCGCCAACTTTTAATAAATTCTTCAAGGAATGCGGGAATACCCGAAGACGCAAAATTAGTTGAAGATAAATATTTTCTCGTTCTCCAGTCAAATTTAAATGTAATCTTTTTTTTTTTACTTTGAAAAACTATCAAGTTCATAGTAGAGTTTTCCCAGTGTGGCCTCAAAGCTAGTTATTCTTTTGCCAACACTATTCAGGACCTACACTGTCATGGTTCATTTCTTAGCTTTGCTTGACTTGGCTCCTACACTGTCATGGTTCATTTCTTAGCTTTGCTTGACTTGGCTCCTACACTGTCATGGTTCATTTCTTAGCTTTGCTTGACTACGCTCCTACACTGTCATGGTTCATTTCTTAGCTTTGCTTGACTTGGCTCCTACACTGTCATGGTTTATTTCTTAGCTTTGCTTGACTTGGCTCCTACACTGTCATGGTTCATTTCTTAGCTTTGCTTGACTTGGCTCCTACACTGTCATGGTTCATTTCTTAGCTTTGCTTGATTTGGCTCCTACACTGTCATGGTTCATTTCTTAGCTTTGCTTGACTTGGCTCCTACACTGTCATGGTTCATTTCTTAGCTTTGCTTGACTTGGCTCCTACACTGTCATGGTTCATTTCTTAGCTTTGCTTGACTTGGCTCCTACACTGTCATGGTTCATTTCTTAGCTTTGCTTGACTTGGCTCCTACACTGTCATGGTTCATTTCTTAGCTTTGCTTGACTTGGCTCCTTAGGCTCGTTAGGGGTATGGATACTCAATTACAATTCATTAATACTTGCTTGGCTCACAAATAACAACTTGCTCGGGTTACACAAATAATAACAATTAATAAACTTCAACTCTAGCTCCATCTCTCAATGAATACCAAAAACTCTTTAATATCAAATACAGCACACAATAATATCACTCTCAAGAAATAATACAAAACACCAGTCTAGGAAGCGACTATCCAACCTTCCTGGACCGGGAACGAGACCTCACTAACACACTCTCTCGCACATTCAAGGAAGACTTAACCATTCGGTTCATAACACGTGCAAGACTATTCACATGACAAAGGGATATAACTAACATATCAAAATATTAAAGTAACGTTCATTCTCGCATACCTCCCCCTGACATACACCAATTTCCAGGAAAATCGTTAGAGCCGTTTTCGAGAATTGCACCCTCCTTCCCAGGTTTTTGTAGTTTCCAGGAAGTTACGACTTGAACAGAGGTATTGTAAAAATTTTTTATACGAATTCGGAATGAATTAGAGAAGGGAAGAAAAAAAAAACTCCGAAACATCAAGAAAACTAGCAGGTGGAAAGATCAGAAAATTATCGTTTAAAAACTAATAATATATTTTTTTTATTTCAGTTCAACACAATCTTAATGTACCCCACCTTCAACACAATCTTCTGATACGTGTTTTTAGTTTGTTTTTTTGTTTGAAACCCGGTAGTGACGTCACCATGACCAGCTTGTACCGAAACCTAGACGTTGACCAAATGACTCTGTCCAAAGACAGTTATTCCGATTTGCCAATTTTCGAACACATAGGGCAAATCCGTAAGTTTCAGAAGCAGCTCCGACAGAGGAACAGCCACAGGTCTGACAGCCGCTACCCGTCCCTGGTCGTAGCGAATAAAGGAGTAAGTGGACGTCTTCGACTTTATGTTAACATTTTTTACAAACTCACTCTGTCTGTCTGTCTGTCTGTCACAAGTCTGAGCATATTTTTTCTCTCGTTTCCCAGTCTCGGATGAAGTAGAAACTTATTCATTGCACTTGACAAGACGTAAATCAATAATAATTTAAAAAATTAACAAAGTAGTTAATTAATTATTGGTAATTAAAATTATTTTTATTAGATATTGAAATAAGGGGAATAACTGCTACTTAATGAGGGATGTGGATGTTTATATGGATTTAGTCCCCTTTTAACGTTTCAACGCGTTGTTTTCTCCCACTTCCAATTCTCAGATCAAGTTGAAATTTTGTATTATTATTCATAATCAATGACAATAAACGATCCAATCCAAAAATATGAACCATTTAGTTAATCAATTAGTGCTAAATAATTTTGTTTTATACGGCAGAAAGGGAGCTAAACCCTGCCATTCTCAGATGAATGGCAGTACTTAGTGGTTCTTTACTTAAGATAAGCTTTGTTTTTTTGCTTTTCTTTTTCCTTCTGCTTGTTTCAGTTTATTATTAGACTTGTAAAGTATTTATGGTATTCAACTGATATTTTGTTTTTGAGTCATAAAAATGTACCAATGATCTGATTGTTAACAAAACATTGTCCAGCATCTTGTGTAGCCGCAATGGTCTGTGTTTCTGATGTCTCTTCACTTCTTCTTCTCGCCTGCACCACAGGTTGATTGCCCCTGGGCAACTTTGTGGTTGCTAGGTCATGTGGTATCCGCTTCGGAATGTCGGCTATGTTCTCTTATTGAAACACCGCCCGCTTACATCCCCCCTGACGACCCTGTAAGAGTAAGGATGTAAGGATGTAAAAAGTCTTCATTCCATGAAGGAACATGGAGGCGCGGTGGCTGAGTGGTAAGGCGCTTGGCTTTTGAATCGAAGGATCCCGGGTTCGAACCCTGGTCATGACTGTTTTTTTTTAATTTCATGATCTTTAGGGGCCCCTCTGAGTACACCCAGCGCTAATGAGTACCTGGCATTAGTTGTGCTGGCCATATGACACCCTCGTTAACCGTGGGCCACAGAAACAGATGCCCTTTACGTTAATTTCCCTATATTCTTTTTCATGGTCTAAAAGGGGCAATTTACTTTTTACTTTACTCTGAAGGAATATACGAAACGCATACAACTAAATTAGAAAATCTTCTTGACACTAAAATGATGATCCATTGACAACTATAAGGTAACTGGTGGCTGCTGATACCACATCTAGAGCGTGAACCAAGTAATGACAAAAGACAAACTCTAAGAATGTAAAACAATTTTTACCGTTCTCAAGTTGTGAACTTTAACTATTTACTGATGATGTTAAAGTAAAACCACTCGGCCACCGGAGAGTTTATTTTATTGTCCTCTTTTATTAAACTAGCTAGGAAAGTTCTCACTTCACGGTTCTGCAGAAAGTACTGTAAAAATTAAAAGCAAACAGCCCCAGACCTACTTCAAGAAAAATGGTGAGTACTTTAGTAAGAGTTTATCTTTATCCTATACACTATTTTATCCAATCTAAGCTGCGACTGAATCATAGCCACATTCTTGAGCATCCGAATTGTACATTGTACTATTAATAAACCGAAGTGTTATGGACTCATTATGGAGTGTGTGTGTGTGTGTGTGTCTGTGTGTGTTTCTATGGTGACTGTGAGAAGAAGTTAGCGATTGGTTGGTGTCTATGCAGTGTGAATGATGCAAGATTAGCGGCACTATGCTAAGTAACCGAGACGACTCTAGGATGCCAGAGTCAGTAGATTGTAAAGACGTGTTTTGATAGTAAGTTCAATTTATTTAAAATAAATTGTTTATTTCATTTCAAGTTGAATTTGTCTATATTGTAAAAAACAACAAACCCTTGTATAAAGTTTTGTTCACAAAGAAGTAACTCAAGTTACGTATTTTTTTACAAATTAATATTTACCACGCCATCAGCGGGTTAGCTGTCTACCAGCGGTCTGGTGCTATAAGTCAACGACCGTAGCTATTCCATTGCAAGTCGACCAGACGCCGAAGCGAAAAGATGGTCGATGACGTAACCCAGATGAACAACAAGCAGAATTTTTTTGCAACTCAGTTTCCAGGGGCTCGTATCCCATGACAACAGACCTAGTTGAAACAACTAGCCAGTCCACGGGTCATCTTAGTTTCTTGATATTAAGTATTTACCCGCCTCCGAAAGAGGAAAATCCATTATTAGTTTTGTGTGGTCTGTCCGTCCGTCTGTCCGTCACGTTGATATTTAAAAACCTAGAAAAACTATTGCAAATCAGATGTCATAATATTTTATAATCACGGTTAACCTGATCTGCGATCATCTGTGATGTCTTAAAGACCGTAGCAAACATCAATGAAACGCTAGTAGAAATGAAAAACACATCACGTTAAAAATTAGCATATGTGGCGCGTCAATCAGATTAAGATTTTTGGTCTCAGGCCGCAAAATGAAACTGACGCTCCGAATGTAATCCACACCGGAATTACGGGCGCCTAAAAACATTTATCTTGTGTGGCTTAGAATCTATAGAATATGGTTAAGTTTATGATTAGATGAATCTGTGATATAATATTTCGTGGGGTGATGCCAAGCAAGGTCTGTTTTTTTTCCCTGTTAAAATAATTCCATTTATGTAAATTAACCCCACTTGTTTGATATCAGAGAGAATTTGTAGGAGTGTGAAAGATCGGGCTGCTTGAACGGTAGTGTACAGATAGTCATTGACGAAAAAAATGTTGATGTGTGTCACTAGTGTTGGGGGCTGGGGCGACCCAAAGTTCTGACAACAAAAGGAGGTGGGGTAGCGAGTTCGGTCTTTTTTTTTTTAAACAGAGAAACAAATGTTAGCATTTAAGTTGTAGCTGTAGATCCATCTTTAAATAAGAATCAAGCTAAAACAACATTATTACAAATGTTTAAAAAAATTAAATACATTTTTGCTTGACTGGATTAGAGAGGGGAAACTTACCATGTTTACCTGACCCCCCCCCCCAACTTACTGGGGAGGGGGGTGAACGTTAATTAATTCCAATAGACATGGAGGCGAGGTGGCCTGAGTAATTAAGCGCTTGGGTTCTAAGCCGGAGGTCCCGGGTTCAAATCCCGGTGAACAATGGGATTTGTAGTTTCGGCATCTTAAGGGTGCCTCCACCCAGCTCTAATGATTAACTGACATTAGTTGGGGAAAAGTAAAGGCGGTTGGTCTTTTTTCTGGCCACATGACACCCCCCTTCGTTAACCATGGTCAACGGAAACAGATGATTGTCACCACCTCAAAGTTGGTGCCATAGAGTAGAAACCCTAATTCTGTATTGTGTATGTTAATTCCATATTGTGAATCTTATTCACAACCCATGTTGCACTAAGGTGAACACTTTTGACCTTAGGTGAACCAGAGAGTTAAAGGCAGTCAGTCCACATAGAGATCTTGTAGCAAGCACTTGTATGAGTCACTTAAGATATAAGCAGTAGAGTTAGGTGTTTAAAGTAGTTGGTTATAGAATAAGTACTAAGTTGTGATATTCGTATATTACTGTTGGATTAATACTGACCATTCCTAGGTCGAATTGTATGGTGTATTCACTATGTGGTGTTATATTAAACTTATTGTGTCTGCTACACCCAGCGTCATTTTATTATTCTGTGATTAGTAACAAGAACCCAATGTCACCACCACGCCTACATTGATAACCACAGCCACATTCATAACATATAAAATAAACCAGTGACATTTTGGTGTCAGAAGTGTCAGCAAACAGCATTTATAGTGTCAGAAGTGTCAGCAAACAGCATTTATAGTGTCAGAAGTGTCAGCAAACAGCATTTATAGTGTCAGAAGTGTCAGCAAACAGCATTTATAGTGTCAGAAGTGTCAGCAAACGATATTTTATGATGTCAGAAGTCAGAACTGCTAACTTAAAGGATTTATGAGCACCAGAGGAACAAGTCAAGAATTTTTTTTCTATTGCTGTCAGAAGTATTTTAATACTACAGTTACTTACAGTAACATTTATACGGATATTTTTTTGAAGTTGGCAAGTGAACTATTTAGTAAACACAGGAAAAAGTAACTCTAAAATATTTTTTTACACAAATCATGACGCCACTCAACGAGCAAGAAAGCTAAAACCTGATTATTATAGACTCTACTATTTTTCTCATTTGGTCGTTCAGCGACACATTCAACATTATAGAGATGACCTAGATCTACATTTATTGAGACCAGCACACAATTTTTCAAGTGAGATCCACGTGATCCAAGAGTGACATTATTATTATCTTCAGCTAGTCTAACACTACTAACAGAAAACAGAGCTGAAATTGAAAGTTAACTGTGCCTACTATTTTAACTTGTACTTCAAGATTGAACTCTACATGAATTGCAACTAATCCAGAATTTATTAAATTTTTTTTGACTACACACTTGGTATCTAGATCTACTACTACATGTCATGTTGACCTGCCATGACACAGTTACCATTAGCAAGCTATTTTTTTTTTTCATCTGTGATGAACTGAACAATTTGAACTGTTCCTGTCTGAGCTGTATTTTCAACTTTTCCAGTTGACTACTGTCCTAAGTGTCATTTATCTGGAAGCCTGATTTATGTGGTTGTATTTTTTTTGTACACCAGTTGAGATAGCTTTAGGAGCACAGCATTGTTCAAAGTTACTTTAACATCCTAAGCGAAAGAGATCAAACATGATATGCTGAGACAACCTGGATACTACAGCCTGTGTGGGTGAAACTAGACAACCGTGATACTACAACCGGTGTGGGTGAAAATCTAGTACTACAAGTCATTCAAGTCATCGTTTGAAGACAGCTGATATATGGTCAGTCGAAGTAGCTGACATATTCAAGAATCATCTACATCGAGTGCTCGTCATAATTCTAATGACACACTCCTATTGTCGCTGTCTAACAGCACAGTTAATAAGAGAGCGCTCTTACTCTTAGACCTCTCTTGTCGTCACTACCTAAGGTCATTTTTAGTTATGTATATTTGTTTCAGCAACTGTATGAAAATGGATTACCTGTCAAACATCTGAAGTATTTATTGGATTACTTATGAACTGTACCATTGTGCTGTGGATTTAGCAAGTGAATTACTTATGAACTGTACCATTGTACTGTGGATTTAACAAGTGGATTACTTATGAACTGTACCATTGTGCTGTGGATTTAACAAGTGGATTACTTATGAACTGTAACATTGTACTGTGGATTTAACAAGTGGATTACTTATGAACTGTACCATTGTGCTGTGGATTTAACAAGTGGATTACTTATGAACTGTACCGTTGTGCTGCGGATTTAGCAAGTGGATTACTTATGAACTGTACTGTGGACATATTTTATGTGGAGCATCACCGGAACTTTATGTACAAGTCAAGCATCAAGTGAATATTTAAGGGAAGTAACTTTAATTACCCTTTAGTATTAATGAATATTGATTAGTTCTCTCTGAACTACACCACAATTTTTTTCATTGTTTACATTTGTATTTATATATACATTTGACTTTAGGGACTAAATTTAATTATCTATTGAGTCTGAGCATTTATATTTTTTTTCAAGTAAGCATCCAGGTATTGGTAGGGACTCTTTAGATAAAGTAAATACTTGCTAGTATAGCTGTATTAGTCAAGTTTGTATTTCGTTAAGTATCTATCATATTGTTAAACTCTTGTATTGATATCGTCTTGTGTACATCTGTTGAATTTTCTTTTGCGTCATTGTTATTTCTCATTGTAATTCTTTTGTCTACTATTTCTACTATCTTGTAATGTCTCTTTAAAGCAGACTGTTTAGTATCTATAGTGTATTTATGTTTGTCTAATTACTTATTAATATATATATATTTATTTTACTTCTTATTTCAACCTATTTTTTATTATTATCAACACTACACTACACACTTGATACACTATGTGATATATTTTGATTTGAGATTGTGACAAGATTGATTGTATATAATATATACTTTGAGCACATTGAACTATTTTGATGCTATTGATACATTGATCACTATTTATCAGACTAATAAGGCTCACATAATTGTGAATTACTTGTTGCAATAAATTTTTACATTGCAAGTGGAGATACTAAAAATACATAATCACATAATTGATCAGTAAAGTATTACATTACGAACTAGACAAAGTACCAAGAATAACTTAAGATACCTCATAACCTCAATTGTTTCGCACAAAATATATATCTACTATTACCTGTAATTACTATTTGAGCAATAATAAGTATTTATTGTACAATATTCATTTACAACTACCTTTTTGTGTACACATATCTATTAATAAACTATATTACTAATTTGAATCTTTGAAAATGGCTGAGTATGAAAAACTAATAGAGATAGTGGATAAACTAAAGTTAAAAGAAGATGATAGAGCTGCATTCATTAAAATTGAAATAGACAGAATTAGAGTAGAAAAAGACAAGCAACGGGAAGAAAGGCTACATGAAAGAAGACTGAGAGAGAAAGAACAAGAAAACTTAGAGAAAGAAAAAGAACGCCAGCATGAAATAAAATTAAAAGAACATGAAGAAAAAATGGCAAAACTAGCAAAAGAAAATAAAGACAATTCAGCAAGTCAAACTTCATCTCATCATCAGTATCATAGCAAATTTAGGAACTTTGACCCAAAAGAAGACACATTAGAAAATTTCATAATACAATTTGAATACATCTGTCAAACAGCAAATATGAATAGTGCACAAATGGCTCAACAACTTCTAGCTAACCTAAGAGGTGAACCACTAAACATCATCGACACACTAACTATGGAGCAAAGAAAAGACTACAACACAGTAAAACAAAGACTTATTGAACATTTTGGCAAAACGGAGGAGCACTATCGAAAACTTTTTAGGGAAATAAAACTAGCCAAGAATGCAGATTTAAAAAGAACAATACATGACATGCGCCAGAACATGACAAAGTGGCTACAACTCGCAAACTGTAACTTAGATGACCCCAAACAGATATTAGATTTCTTTCTCATTGAGAATGTGTTAATAAATGTTACAGATGCAGCATTCTCATTCCTGAAGGAGAGAAAAATAAAAAATGAAGCTGAATTGATATCAAACTTAACAACATACAAAGACTCACACCCAAACATCACCATTGACAAAAGGGAATTATACAATGTAGCTGCAACAGTGACAGAAAACCATCCAAGAACTACAAATAAATTTAAATATGCCAAGAGCATACAATGTTTTTTCTGTGGCATATTGGGTCACACCAAAGCAGAGTGCAGAAAGAGAATGGCATCAGAAAAACAGCAATATGTAAATAGAAACCATAAATATGGAAGAGATAACAGAACTTTCCAGAGCTTCAGTCCTAACTACAATAGATCCTATCAACAACAATATAACAGAAGAACATGGCAAAGCTACAGTCCAACTAACAGTAGATCACATCAAACAAACAGAAGATGGCAAAACAACAGAATGTCTAGAAGAGATCAATTTCAAGATAGACAACATACTTACCACAATAACAATCATACCAGACAAAACATAGCAGCTGTAGCAACTGAAAGACCAATAGAATATGAAACAGTAGCATATATACAGACAAAGGTAGCCAAATTAAAAGTGTATCCTGCCTATGTGGATGGCATTAAGGTATATGCATTACGTGACAGCGGCTGCACCTCAATCATTGTGAAGAAATCACTAGTAAAACCTGAACAGATACTTGAAGACAAGGTCACACTGACTTATGCGAATAAAGACTTATGGGAAGTATGTGAAACAGCATTAGTTTTCATTGAATCACCATGGTTCACTGGTCAATACAAAGCCATAGTAATGAACAACCCAGCTGAAGAACTAATTATAGGGAACATAGAGAATATAGTTGAACTGTCAGAAGAAGCCTTAGTAAAATGGGCTAATAGTGTAAATCAAGAAAATATAGAAGTAGCTGCAGTAACAACAAGAGCTCAAGCTAAATTAGATAAGGAAAGCAGAAACACTGACACAAGTGAAGTGACCAGTGAAAGAAATAAAGGCAAACAGTATATTTCAAACAAAGATACTGTACATATAGAGTGTCAAACGGAGAACACATCAAAAATAAAAAATGACAAGAAAGACAAATCTTTTATGGCCATAATTCCAAACATGAATGTCAACAAAGATGAATTAATTGAGATGCAGCAAAATGATCCAACAATTTCGAACATATGCAAGAATTTATGCAACAGAATTGAAGGACCATACAGCAAAATAAATGGAGTAGCTATAAAGCATAAGAAAATAAGAAATGGAAATGAAGTGCTACAAATAGTAATACCTCAGCAATTGAGAAAAAGCATCATTGAAACATGTCATGACAGTCCCTTGGCTGGACATATGGCTTACACAAGAACACTAGAAAAAATAAGACACAACTGTTTCTGGCCTAAGATGGAGCAAGAAGTGAAGGCATATACTAAGAGTTGTGTACAGTGCATAAGAAGAAATCCAATCACAGGGAAACACAAAGCACCTCTACAAGAAACAGATACAGTAGAGACACCATTCGAAAAACTAGCCATGGATATAGCTGAACTTCCAACTGTAACAGCTAAAGGAAATAGATACATATTATCATTCATGGATTTTGCCACACGCTGGCCTGAAGCTTTCCCATTAAAACACATTGATGCAAGTACGATATGTCAGACGTTATTACTATTATTTACCATGATAGGCTTTCCTAGAACCATTGTCAGTGATAACGGAACTCAGTTTAAAGCGGCCCTAACAGCTGCATTCACAAAGTTAACAGAAGTCAATCAAGTCTTTAGTACAGTGTACCATGCACAGGCGAACAGTATTGTAGAACGTTGGAATAAATCTATGAAGATTATGTTGGACAAAGTATGTATGGAAAACCCAAACAACTGGGATGAGATGCTACCATATATATTGTTTGCGTACCGTGAAGCCAAGAACGAATCAACAGGTTTCTCTCCATATGAATTAGTACATAACAGAAAAATGAGAGGACCATTACATTTATGGAAACAAAACATGCTTGAGATTAAAGAAGAAGATTTCCCACTTATAGTGAAGAACAAAAATCAGTTAACATATGCGGTCAAAACGGCACAAGAGAATATTAAAAGAAGCACAAAGAAACACAGAGACATTAAAAACAAAAATAGAGTGTTAAGAGAATTTGAAGAAGGAGATACAGTTTACGTAAAAATGCGAGATGAGGAAGAATTTTATGATGGTCCATATACTATTGAAAAGAAAGTAGGAAACGTAACATATGAAGTTGAGATGAATGGAATAGTGAGGAAATTACATGTCAACAAACTGAAAGGTAGCCCCAGAAGAGAACATGCTATGGTAGTACAAAGCAATGATGCGGAAGAATGTGAGATATTTGAAGATGAGACAGATAGCGAACTAAATTTTTTTCTTCATGCCTGTGCTGTATCACAACATATTGAAACACCAGCAGCAAATGAAGAGCAAGTAGAAAATGTATTGAGAGAGTACAAGGATGTGATTACAAATCAACTAGGGAGGACAAGCATAATTCAGCATAAAATCAGATTGAAAGACTATTCTGCAATAAAGAAAAAAAACTATACAATACCAACAGCATACTGTGACAAAGTTAAAGAAGAATTAAATAAGTTACTGAAGGATGGAACAATCAGAAGGGTAGATGAACAAAGTGAATATGTGTCCCCAATAGTAATAGTCAAAAAGAAAGATAACACTCTACGTGTGTGCTGTGATTTTAGAGAATTGAATAGCAAAACAGTGATTGATGCAGAACCACTACCTCTACCAGAACAGTTGATAGAAAAAATAGGAAGCTCAGAAATATTTACCACTTGTGATTTGAACCGTGGGTTCTGGCAAATAGAGATGGAGGAGAGATCCAAAAAGTTTGCCGCGTTCAGCTGCAATTTGCCAGGTCTAGTAGGAGTGTACCAATGGAATGTGATGCCATTTGGCTTGGTGAACAGTACGGCAACATTCCAAAAATGTATGGCCAAGTTGCTGGAGGGAATAGAAGATGTAGTTTTCTACGTGGATGATATCTGCATATTTTCAAAAACTTGGGAAAATCACATTAAAACTCTCAAACAAGTATTAAATAGGCTGAGGGAGAACAAGTTGACTATAGCCCCTGATAAACTACATATAGGGAAAACTAAAATAGAATTTTTAGGCTATGAAATAGGAAACAAACAAATAAGGCCTACTAGAAGCAACCTAAATAAAATAATGCAAGTTAAACCACCAGAAACTAAAAAAGACATTCAAGCCATTATAGGATTATTTAATTTTTACAAGAAATTTATTAGTAACTATACACAATTAATATCTCCTCTTTATGACTTATTAAAAGTAAAGAACAGCAACAAGGACACATATAAGAAAATAATTGCAGCTTCTAAAGAATGTAGAGAAGCAGTAGATAAACTCAAAGAAATATTTAATGATGATAAGAGATTACATATACCCAGTAAAGATAAAGTATTTGAATTATACACAGACGCATCTGACACTGCCATAGGAGCATGTCTTATGCAGAGAGATGATAAGAATAATCTGGTCCCCATAGAATATCTTAGTAGAAGATTATCCAGGGCAGAAACAAGATACAGCACCATAGAAAAAGAATGTTTAGCCATAGTGTGGTGTACACTGCGACTAAAAAGACATCTGTTAGGCAGATTTTTCCTAATATTTACAGATCATAAACCATTAACCACTCTAAATGTTAAAGCAAATACTAATAGTAGAATTACAAGATGGACCATGATCCTAGCTGATTTCCATTTTGAAATAAAACAAATAAAAGGGAAAGATAATGTTATTGCTGATTTTATGTCCAGATATATTCAAGATAATCAGAATGACTTAGATAATGATCTATGTCATGTTAGTCAAAACTTGTATTGCTAAATGTCAAAGATTTAAGATTCACACCTTAAAGTAAAAAATTATTTTTACAACCAGCTATGATGTCATTTTGTGAACATTGAGCATTATTTTGTAAACAATGAGTACTATTTGTAAACATTGAACTAGAACTAAGACTTCATTTTTTTAAAAAACTCTATTTGTAAACAAACTTTGGAATTTGATTACTACATTGTAACCAACAATTTTTTTCACATTCTTTTGTCAACAAGAATAACATTTTAGTGCTCAACAATGTAAACAAACATTGAATTTTTTCCAAACTTATTCAGTACCTAGCTTAATTTTTTTCCATGCAATGTAAACATTATTTTTTCTCATTGTATTGAGAACAACTTGGACAAATTTTTTTTCTACAGCTATTGTAAACAAGATTGGAATTTTTTTTACTATGTCATTTATCACAATTATATAACTTAGTCACATTTTTCAATACTATTGAAAAAGGAGATTGATTCATAATGTAACTTATTTATTTAATGTCAATTAGTGTAATCAAATATTGACATACACTTGTATTTTTTTGAAAACATTTTTGTCAAACTATTCTTATGGACTATATTTTTTGTAACAATCATTGATGTAAACAAGAAGATTGTTGTACAAACTTTTTGATATTTCAAGTACTGAAAGAGACACTTGATATTATTCTTTTAAATTGAACTAGTAGGATGTTATGCTTGTATATATATGCTTGAACAAATTAATGTAAACTCAAAGATTGTATCACAACTGACACATTTTCTCAGTTGAATCTTTTTTGACAAAAGAGTTTTTTGAACTTTGTACTCAATAATTATTTGATAAACAATGTAACATTAAACTTTTGCCATTACTAGCTACAAATTATTTGAACTGTCATATGGAGAAATACTTAATTGAAACATAAGTTGCATGCAACAAGCACCATGAAAGATATTTATTTTGATTTGATGTTCATACTTTTGATCCAATATTTTGATACTTGAATTATACATATTTACTTGTGTAATATTAATGCACAACAATTTTTTATGGAGATGTCAAACCTCATATTGAAGTAAATAGATATTGTGAATAAAAACTTGTATTAATTTTTCACATTGTGACATAGGAGATTGTCATTGAAATTTTCGTCACACTTTGCACATATTATTATGAAAAAGACTTGTAAATATTGAACACATTTGAACATTGATGTATATATTAGAACTACATGTAAAGAATTATTTGGGATGTTAAGTATTTGACTCAGAGAATTATTTGAATTGCCTTACAAGAATATGATGAATTAGAGAATTTTGCCCTTGTATGAATTTTTTTTGATTCAGCAAATATTTTGTGTAACACTGTCATATTATATATTTTATTGCAAGTTTGTAGTTCTATTTGAACTCTGCAATTGTACATTTCATAGACCCCAAGAATTCCAATTGATCCTACTTATGATAATTATGTCGTCAAGCTGAAAAAAATTTCTTCAAAATTTTTTTCAAAAGGGGGGTGATAGGTAATGTCACCACCTCAAAGTTGGTGCCATAGAGTAGAAACCCTAATTCTGTATTGTGTATGTTAATTCCATATTGTGAATCTTATTCACAACCCATGTTGCACTAAGGTGAACACTTTTGACCTTAGGTGAACCAGAGAGTTAAAGGCAGTCAGTCCACATAGAGATCTTGTAGCAAGCACTTGTATGAGTCACTTAAGATATAAGCAGTAGAGTTAGGTGTTTAAAGTAGTTGGTTATAGAATAAGTACTAAGTTGTGATATTCGTATATTACTGTTGGATTAATACTGACCATTCCTAGGTCGAATTGTATGGTGTATTCACTATGTGGTGTTATATTAAACTTATTGTGTCTGCTACACCCAGCGTCATTTTATTATTCTGTGATTAGTAACAAGAACCCAATGTCACCACCACGCCTACATTGATAACCACAGCCACATTCATAACATATAAAATAAACCAGTGACAATGATCTTTACACCATCAGCCCTATTAATCACAAGGTCTAAAAGGGTGAACTCTACTTTTCACTCCAACAGACATCAGACCAACGTTTCGACCTTTCGCGGAGGAGGTGATTAAATTTCGACCTTACTACTTCACCAACGAATGGATGGACAAGGACCTCGTGAACCACCGGAAAGAGATCACTCACTACGTGAATTTCATTGCATCTACGGGGCAGTGAGTATCCAAGTCTTGGTTTCAGTTCAAGTAACTTAGCTTTCTATTTACAGGGCACTCATTCGCCTGTTTTCCATGCTAGGAAATCTTTAATTATTTTACTTTTCCCATACCATTAAAAGTAAAGACGGTTTGTCGTTGTGCTGGCCACATGAAACTCTGCTCGTCAGATACCCTCTACCTGGTTTAGCCGGCCGGTCAAAGCCGTTTCCGCGGTGTGGCCGCTTCCCATGCTACAGCTACTGGAAGCCACAGATGAGAGTTGGGTACCGAGTGGGGACCAAGAGTGAGCCAAGCTACCCTCAAAAAGAGGGTACGACTGCCTGTCCACTAGAGGTGCTACCCCTCCTAGATACCACATACACCCCAATCCTGAATATACAAACATTTGTACATGGTGTACGTAACCTAAACACTTGCCATCTTTTTCATATTTCTGAGTCAGTTTGTACTTTAACTAGACGACATAAAAGATTGAATTCGATTGATGGATGCCATTGAAATAAACCATTGAGTGATTAATGACTGACAACCCCCCCCCCCCCAAAAAAAAAAAAATAAAAAAAATTGAACATGTTTTGTTGGACATCCGATTATCTGTGTAAATATGCAGTTTTAAAAAAAAATCTAGACCATTCTATTCACAGTGAGACGAATTTGGCTAAGATCTCCTGCATACTGGCCATCAACGACCAGATCTGGGAGCTGAACCGTGTCATCAACTACTCTAACTTACCTCCCTCAACGGCCCGTGTCCAGTGGAGACAGTCGTTCATGAGCAAGCAGCCTTGTCTAATCTTAGTGTACATTCTGCTGAACAGGTAATCTGGAAGGAATCATTTTCTTAGAATTGGAAATAGTTGGTTTTTTTCTCTTCTCTCCCTTCTTTGTCGTGTGTGTAACTCGAGCGCCTCTCTTGTTATTGTAGTTTTTAGTTTTTTTGAGCCTTGAGCCTACATTTTGTTTGTTAACAGCGCTTTATAAATAAAATTATTATTATTATCTTATCTTATCTTATATAATACAGACGTTACGTCTATTTTGAAGTATATAAGTATATAAGAAGAAGAAGAAAAGACTGTGTGCGATTGCTTCTGGAGGGATCTTGATCATTTTTTCTTCTTAAAAAAAAAGAAGACAAACCTGTACCACGGAATTAAGAAAATTACTTGGCGGCATTGGAGCTGAAGTCCATTAAGTGTTGAATCATCCGTCCTTGACCGTGAAACCTTAAAGCCTCTTGGAAGAATTTCCTCAGCGAATCATTGTCTTTCTATTCGTTACAATGGGGCCCGACATTGGCCATTTGTACATGACCTCAACACTTCTTAGTGCAGACCAGCTGAACCGAAGTGTTTGTTGATCTGTACAAAACATGTAATCTCTTAAGGATCATCATCGTGGAAATGACGTCATTTAGAGAAAAATCTAAGAAAAAAGGAATTTACCATCAGCGTTATATCTTATAATGTTTGTAAAATGTTGTACGTGTTTCGGATGTTCCTTTCAGAGGTGAAGATAATTTACTTCCTAGCCCAAACCTCCCGCAGGACGACGGAGGAAGGCAGCGGGCAGGGTATGAACCCAGGACCATCGAGACGACCCAACGACAGTCCAGCGCGCATACCGCACGACCAGGCAGCTATCCAATCAACGGTGTCACACATCACTTGGTGGTACTGACATTTGCTAGTGTCACATCTTATAAATACGATTGTGTTAGACACTGATATAAGTAGTGCTGGTGTCGGAAGTGCGCGCTATGACTAGCCCTACTCTAGATATAAAGCTGAAACGTATCTTTATCAAATCGGTTCAGTTTTATTATTTTTTTTTTTTTTTAAAGATTTGGTAAAGTCATTGCCTTGATTAGAGTGGGACCTAATAAAGCCATTTGTGTGTTTGAGAGTCTGTCTGGAGTAGAGCGAGCCATTAACAATGTTGGAGACAGCCAAGGGAAGCGACTGCTGATCATCACTTGGTGGTATCCGTATCTACAGAAGTAAGTGATGTGATCTATCTATCTATCTATCTATCTATCTATCTATCTATCTATCTATCTATCTATCTATCTATCTATCTATCAATCTATCTATCTATCTATCAATCTATCTATCTATCTATCTATCTATCTATCTATCTATCTATCTATCTATCTATCTATCTATCTATCTATCTATCTATTATCTGTCAGTCTGTCTGTTTATGTATGTATGTATGTATGTATGTATGTATGTATGTATGTATGTATGCATCTATCTATCTATCTATCTATCTATCTATCTATCTATCTATCTATCTATCTATCTATCTATCTATCTATCTATCTATCTATCTATCTATCTATCTATCTATCTATCTATCTACCTACCTACCTACCTACCTACCTACCTACCTACCTACCTACCTACCTACCTACCTACCTACCTACCTACCTACCTACCTACCTACCTACCTACCTACCTACCTACCTACCTACCTACCTACCTATCTATCTATCTATCTATCTATCTATCTATCTATCTATCTATCTATCTATCTATCTATCTATCTATCTATCTATCTATCTATCTATCTATCTATCTATCTATCTATCTAATCTAACTTAAAACTATGATTGTTCAACGTCCCATTATGTCAAAAATGTTTCTGTTATGCACTTAATTATGAAGTCCTTTAAACAGCTTCTGTATTTAAATCTTACAAGCTCAAAGTAGCGCCCAGTTGGAAACGATCTTTAGAGGAGACAATTAGGATAATAGGAAACATAACCCCCGTGAAAGTGCATACGGACCTAGTCCATTGCACCGGCGGGGATGGAAGTAATACCCAGACACCATGCTGCTATTCACCTTTCGTTAAGGGGCCTTTTAATGGCAGTCGCCTGATTAGGTATGGCGAATGAATATGGAGAAGTTTCTAAGGTGTGGCTTGCCTTGAATCTGACCTTCTTGGATAGACGCTTATTGCTAATTGGGATGTAACAAATGTACATATGCTTAGATCTTTCCAAGACACAACATTGGTTCATACTGGCACGGGCACGCTATTCTGCCTCAAAGTGGCGCCCGTGTGGAAACGGTTACTTGAGGGGGTAACTAGGCTAAATGAATGGCAAAACAAAACTCCCCTGGGAGTGTCCAAGGGTACGCGAGAGTGCACGGACGGAGTTGAAAGAGAGCTCTCACGACCCTGTCGATAATCCATGCGCCGTTCCTCAAGGTGCCGTTACATTGATGGCGAGTTCCCCCATGGTTAGCTTGGTATAACATAGGAAGATGGCGGAGGCTCCCGGTAAACTCGGTGGTTTGGCCATGTCTAGCCCATGCGTCCGCAGGCCAGTTTTGTGGAAATAGCAATGCTTTATATAGGCATTGACTTGGGTCTCCTCCAGACAGAATAGTGGTTCAGACATTTTTTTTTTTACTGTTTGACGCTAAAACAGGTTTTTGTTTTTCAAACTTAGAGTTAAAAAAGCCTTCGGCTCAGCTCTTAGACGATCAAACGGTTCAGACAGGTGAGGGGAGCTTCTGTGGGCCTAGAGTTCCAAGTGCCTTCGACTCAGCCCTTGGAACAATGATAAAGAAGAAGAAAATGTCAGTTGGCACCTTGATGAACGCGGCATACTTGAAAGTCAATAAATCAAATCCATGTTTTTGAATGTCACGTTTCTGTCACGTTTCTGTCACGTTATTTGCATCTTTTATTCCATTCTGCAGTCGCTCCGAACGTCTCAAAATCCAAGAAGATAAAAATCTGGCTACCAATTGGCTCATACAACAGCAGCGTGGCGCTGCCAGGTTGGACCCGTTGGACATCAGTTCAACTAACGCTGGTAAGAAGTAAAGAAGTAACACCAAAATACCTTAAAACCTTAGTAATAAATTTTCAAAGCATTAGGAACAAAACAGCAGACTTAGAAATTTTATTAGAATGTGAAAAACCAGACATAATTGCAGGCACAGAAACTTGGCTACATCCTGAAATTTATAATGCAGAAATTTTCAATAGTAATTATGAAATTTTTAGAAAAGATAGGGCTGATAATCATGGAGGAGTTCTTTTAGCAATAAAAAAAACACTCTTATAGCAGAAGAAATTACCTTACCTAACTCAAAAAATATAGAATCAACATTTTGTAAAATTAATACCACCTCAACATCCCTAATAATAGGCAGCATTTACAGACCACCAAATTCTAGTTTAGAATACTTGCAGGAACTACGTAATCAGATTACGACACTTAAAGAGACAAATAAAAATGCAGTTTTTTGGATTATGGGGGATTTCAACCTACCTGATATAAATTGGAAAACACTAACCATAGATAAACACCAAAACCTTAAGGACATAAATGAGCTTTTCATAGAAACTTTACACAACCTAAGTTTAGATCAAATCATTAAAAAGCCAACTAGATTAAACAACACATTAGATCTCTTCTTAACCAACAGACCTGGATTAGTAGTTGATTATGATATTATCCCTGGTCTATCAGACCATGAGATCATAAAAATACACAGTCAGATAAAAGCAGTAGCCAATTCAAAACCCAAAAGAAAAATCTTACTCTGGAATAAATGTAACCTAACACAACTACACCAAGCTGCATTAAACTTTCAACAAACATTCTTATTAGAAAAAGACATTAACCAACCAGTCGATGACCTCTGGAATTTCATTAAAAACCATCTTAAAAGCATTATAGAAAATCAAATACCAACTAAATACACATCAAACAAAATAAATAAATGCTGGTTTAATAATAGACTAAAGAAGCTTTGTAAACAGAAGGAAAACCTATATAGAAAATTTAAAGAAACTAATGCAGAAAGAGTTTACAAAAAGTATATAAAAATTAAACACTTAACCCAAAAAGTAAGCAGACAGCTGCAGAGTGAATACATAAACAATGTAATATCTAAAGACAACAACAAAAACCTATGGTCATACATTAAGTCTAAGAAAATGGAAACAACAGGCGTAGCGCCATTAAAAGATGAACATAACATAATACATAATGATAATGAAACTAAAGCAAACATTCTAAACAAATACTTTGCATCAGCATTCTCAGCCCCAGGAGACAAAGACATATTACTGAATTTGAACCAAGTAGACAACATAGAAGATATAGCAGTACAAGAAAATGGAATTCAAAAACTATTAGCCAACACCAAACCAAATAAAGCTTCTGGACCTGATGGTATTCCAGCTAGATTACTCAAAGAATTAAGTAATGAGCTAGCCCCAGTGTTCAAAATACTCTTTCAGGCTTCACTTAACCAGGGCAGAGTACCAAAGGACTGGAAAGAAGCTAATGTCACCCCCCTATTTAAAAAAGGAGAAAAATCTGACCCAGGAAACTACAGACCAGTATCACTTACCAGCATCACATGTAAAATCCTAGAACACATAATATGTAGCAACATCATAAACCACTTAGACAAACATAATGTCCTCACACCATACCAACATGGCTTTAGGAAATATAGATCATGTGAAACACAACTAATAGGACTAATTGATGATTTTTCAAAAGGTTTAGATAATAGTGAACAAATAGATGCTATCTTACTAGATTTTTCTAAGGCTTTTGACAAAGTTCACCACCATAGTTTGCTTAAAAAATTAAAATATTTCGGCATTAATGGTCCACTGCATCAGTGGATTAAAGACTTTCTGATAGGGAGAGAACAAACTGTAATAATAAATGGCTCTAAATCAACACCGATAACAGTAAACTCAGGTGTACCTCAAGGAACAGTCTTGGGTCCACTACTATTTTTAATTTACATAAATGATTTACCAAATTGCATTACTTCAGGAACAAAAGTCAGATTATTTGCAGACGATTGCATAATATATAGAACAATAAAAACAACACAAGACACAGATATTTTACAAAGAGAATTAGATGAATTACAGAAATGGGAATCAAATTGGAGCATGTCTTTCCACCCAGAAAAATGTCAGTTGTTAAGAGTAACAAAAAAACTAAAACAAATTAATTCCACTTATCTTATTCATGGCAAACCAGTAACACAGACTAAAAACGCAAAATACCTAGGTGTTATAATAAATGAAAAACTGTCATGGAATCCACATATTGATGAAACTACAAAAAAATCAAACAAAGCATTAGGATTTATTAAAAGAAATTTCTATAAATCAAATAAGAACATAAAACTAAAATGTTATTTAACCTTGGTTAGGCCAATAATAGAATATGCATCCTCCGTTTGGGACCCCTCAACTCAAGAAAACATTAAGAAACTAGAACAGACACAAAATAGAGCAGTGAGATTCATAACAAACGAATATTCACATTTGACTAGAGTAACACCTTTAGTAAAATCACTAAATTTAGAAAGCCTTCAGGACAGAAGGCTCAAAAGTAAAGTAGCAATAATACATAAAACACTGAACCATAATCTTCAAATACAAAAACAAAATTTAATAAAATACTCTGAAAGACACAAAGATAGAGGCACATTCCTCGTCCCATATGCTAGGACAAATTTGTACAAATACTCCTTCTTCCCTAGTGCTATTAGAGCATGGAATGGGTTGCCTGAGCTAGCCAGGAAAACCAGTGACTTGGCAGAATTTAAGTCATTGGTTAATATGCATGACTAAATGCATGACGCGTAGGACGTAATCATCTTCTTTTTTGAAGTAACGTCTGTATTAAATAAGATAAGATAAGATAAGACTCAAAGGTCTAAATCTAGTTCTGTTAGAGAAGAAACATTCAGAGTTCGTGTATCAAGAAGCAGGGCCTTTTGGCGCCACTGTTTTTGCGCCATGGTCTTTTTGGCACTGCTTTTTTGGGGCCGTATTTCTAGGCACTTATGTAATAGACAAATTATATAAAAAGTAAGGTAAGTTACTCTTTCAGACATTGCTATCTGTTGTCCACGGTTAACGAGGGTGTCATGTGGCCAACACAACGACTAACCGCCTATACTTTCCCCCAACTAATGTTAGAGCTGGGTGGACTGAGAGGAGCCCAAAGATCCCAAAATTAAAATCCCCAGCCTTCACCAGGATTCGAACCCGGGACCGCCAATCGCTTTACCGCTCAGCCACCTCGCCTCCTAGTAATGTAAAGTTTACTAATCCATTAACACGCTCCACTGAGACAGTGTAGAAAAGTAGGCTATAACAAAAATAATGATGAGTGCTCTGGATCGGACAATACTTTAGTTCAATACTTAAACCTTTCATCCTAGTTACTGTGTTTATTTCTCTTAATACACCATAATAGCAGATATTGTCACGATAAACTCAACAATGTCAAGGACGGTAAAATGAACTTAACAGTTACCAACTAAAAAAAAATAGAACTATAATGTTGGCAATACGTGACAGCTCATCTTCATATCAAATCTATCTATCTTCTCTATATATAATTCTCTTCATGGCTCAAGAGTTTGGACACGCAAGAAGAAGTAAAAGAAAGATCACTCTTTTATTTCTGCAAGTCGGACGAACTAGAGTTATCCTACGAAAAAAAAGAGGAAGGGGGGGGGGAGAACAAGTAGTATTCACCCGTTACAAAATAGCAGGGTCAGACCGTTGTGACCAAGAAATATCACTTTTTAAAATTTCTACCTCACGTAAATTTAGCTGGAAAAAAAGACCGGGGGAGGGGGGAGAACAAGTAATCTACTCTGTATTAAAATATTTATTACAAAGCCGTAACAAAAGCTTATAGTAGGTCTATATGTCCGTCTATTATAACGTTTGTATATAGTATTTCTCCCAAACCCAATCTCAAATCAAGTTGAAACTTTGCACAATTATTCATTGGCATAATAATCAATTAATTACTGGTACTTGTTTTTTTTTTTATAGCAACAAGGGAAACTAATTCTTCACTATTATCTCTTGTTGGGTTTAGTCTCCTTAAAGAATTGTTAACACTATATCTCCCTCACGAGTTTTCCGGTTAAGTTGAAAATTTAAAAAAAAATATTTATTGTACCTAACAAACATGAATCAATAGAAAATACCCTATTACAGTATTTGTCAATTAATTATTGATAATTAATTATTTTGTTTGATATCGAATTAGGGAAATAACATATATTGATAGATATAGTTTTAAGGGCGAAATTACCAATTGGACATATATACAGTACATTCTTCGAGATGATTTTTAAAAATATTTTTTGGTTGTTATATAAGTTTAGTTTGTAAAATTCCATTACTCCATACACTAAACTATTAATGTTCGGTAAATTCTATTCTACTGATCAACGGCTTCAATGCTGTGGTCACTAGATATGTCTATATCTTGAGTAACGTTCACATTGGGTCCAATCATTACTGTCAACAAATGATACTAATTGCCTTCTTTTGTTTTACTATTTTTTTTGGAACAGCCTTGAAGATGAGCCCGTCTACTGGTTACTTGAACAGACGTGACAGAAAGGTACGCCACGATCAAACCTCACTCGGCATATAGTCATGAGCATAACTATATTCATCATCATCATCATCATTCCTTTGGGTTCCTCGTGGAACATAGGGCCTTGACAAAAACACGCCACTCTCCACTGCTAGCTTTTTTTTTTATGGCTTCCCAGCTCTTTCCGGTCCTCTCGGCTTCCTCTAGTATACTCCGTCGCCATGATCTTTTTGGTTTTCCTCTACGTCTTGTTCCCTGGGGGTTCCACTCTAAGGCCTGCCTAGCTCTGTTGCTGTTATCTTTTCTAAGGGTGTGACCAATCCATCTCCACTTCCTCTCTAAGATCTGCACCTCTATATTTTTCTGCCCACTCATCTCCCACTATATTGCTACAAAACTATTACCCTTCTTAGAACTGCGCAGTTTTCCCAAATGGTGTAACTCAAATAATTTTTTTTGTATGTGTTCAAATTTATGATTGATATAAAATCTTGTAGACAAATTCAAAATTCCGATTGCTGGCTAAAAGTAAAAATAAAATCCTTAGACGAGACAGACGTCAATGGTAAAAACCACGTGAACATGACCAGGGGCGTAGCTAGGAATTTTCCATCGTTTGGGGTGCCCGAGGGGCTTGACTTCTTTGGGGGGCCCCTGCATTTCGGGTAATATTTAATTTTTAATGTACAAAACACTCATTTGGGCCCCCCTTCAAATTCTCCCCCCACCCTAGCTACGCCACTGAACATGACGTAATGAGCACTGTAACATATTATAGACATTCTTACATCTTCCTAGGTTGTTGTTTTTTTTTCACACAGGTAAACAATAACATTAACCAATAGAGTCGAGAACTTCTCTTTAGCTAAATGTGAACTTTTGTTGTTCTCTAGGGTACGGGCTTATCTCTACACTTGGGTCAGGATCGTAAGCCTTGGTTGCGCAAAAAGTCCTTAAGCTCTACAGTGCTATCAACTGGGCATCATTTAGCTACAGACTACATATAGACAGGTAAGCTTCAGTTCATGGGCTAGACGCGTAATGGTCAGCCAAATTTCTATGTACCTTAAGCACTTGGGGGGGGGGGGGTTCAAAACCCTAACCCTAAACATACGTAACCTTAGCCTTATGTATAAACACACACACACACAAATTCAAACACATACCATCTACCGACCCCCCACCTGAAGTGTTATTTTTGTGGGGGGCGGTAAATGTAATCGTCTCCCCCCCTCCCATCCAACAGAATCGGCCAGTTAGGAGGAGTGAAATATAAAAATTGGTTTAAAATATAAATAATTAGTATATATATTATTAAACAAACTAAATAGTTTTGTACACAAATTATGTGATTTTGCTATAAAAAAAATAGCCCGCCCCCACACCCTTGAATTCGCCAGTGGCTTGAAGTCTGTTGACTAATGTAAAATAAAGTTCCCCTTTCAGACCTTGCGATCTATAAGGCAGATGATGGTCATCTGTTTATGTGGCCAACGGTTAACGAGCAGGGTCATGTGGCAAGCACAACGACCAACCATCTTTACTTTCCCCAACTTAAGTCAGGTACCCATTGAGTTGAATAATTTTTATTTTTTTTATATTCACAGCCCAAATACTCAATGAAAACGACTAATGTTTGGTATATTGATGACCCACTGCTACTTCGACAGAGAGAAAGGCCAGACTGAAAAAGACTACCAGAATATGTTCTCAAACATCTTGAATGCCATTCTATATATGATCATGTTTCTGGGGCTCCGTCCTAGTACCACGTTCGTTCTGACTATCATTCATCATTAATATTAGTTTTTAAACTATTTCATATCGAGTTTCTAGAGTTATGCATGTTTTCCTTTGTATGTCATGGAACCAAAGTCTAGGGATTTGTCCCGCTACAATGACAACATTGTCATAAACGTTGCCGGTGTATCCATGTGGATTGTGAGAGTGGATGTTGGATATCGGAACGAATGCTAAGTTGTTGTTTTTTTTCCGTTTGTTATATCCACGCTCATTAATCGCTGGGTCTTTTTGTTTAGTTTTGACTTTACTATGACACGTTTGAGTGAGTACGTTGAATGATGAGACATGACAATGTTGACACGTAGAGACCGAACATAACAGTCAGTGTATGACCGGAAGTGAATTGGTTATCGTGCTCATTCACTGCGATGAAGAATATGCTATAATTTCATCCAAGCAATACGCTAATTGAGATGTGTAATGAGCGGCTCAGAACGACATATCTCTCAGCCTGTTATGATTATTAATTAATGTTTGTAAAGGTTTATATCATGAACATAAATCTCATAAGAAGTGAATGTTGTGGTTATAGATAGAACTGTTTAAGAGTATGTAAAAGCTAAAGTCACCAAAAACAACACATTAATCCCCTATTATATTGATTCCTTGTGTGATATATAATAGATATTCAGTTTATCTTATACATTGAATAACTCTACGTTTCCTAACAGTAGTTTAAGTTTATAAGGTTATTAAAATGCTCTGCTCAAAACTTTAGTCAGTATGTCATTCAACTCTTTGCTTTACTTGACGTAATGTCATTTATAATACAAGACTCTACTATTATAATTGTGTTTTTTTATGAACTTATCTTTTTGTTCTCATGTACAAATGAATGTTATACTTAGAAGATGTATAATAAACTATATAAAAAAAACAACTTTCAGTTTAGATAATTAAATGAATTTTAAACTTTTTTAATTTGATTTTTTTTTTTACTATTCATCCTATCAGCTTGCAAGCTCTTCATGCCCTCAAAGAGTACAGACTGTACTTTGGGCACTGGGTGGACGTGTATTTCGAGAACGGCTCGCAGGCGTGGAGAGGGGTCAAAATTGAAAATTCCCCCGACCCCCACTTAACAATTATAAATTTGTGCCATTTGAATTTTTTTTTCCATTTTTTTTGGTTAGCACAATTTCATGCTTTAAGCATTCTCAATACGCTATGATCCTATCAAGTGTCTGGACCTGTTGGGAAAGGGGTGGGGGAGAAAGAAAAAGCTATCAGTGTAAGTGTTACCATGATCGCTTTTTAAATGCATTTATTTAAAAAAAATTGAACGACCTGAATTGTAACTCGGAGGTTCAAGGCCCCCTTAAGCCAGCACACTAACCACTGTACCAACGAAGTGCTTATAAAATAGAAAGTTTCATAGTTATCTATTGTTAGTCTCAAACTTAAAGCGGCGACCTATGTCTTTCTACAAAGTATAAGGGGACTAATTCAACTAATACTACAAAATCCATTGAGTACTATTTCTTTCCCTTGTTTGATACAAAACAAAATATCTCATTACCAGTAGTTAATTAACTATTGCGTTATATATATATATATATATAATGTTGATTCTTGTGTTGTCAGGTAAAGAAATACATGTACGAAATTTCAACTTGATCCGAGAATGGGTGTGGGAGAAATAAAATATGTACCATTTTTTACCAAACAGACAAAGTGAGTTGATTATGAAGTTCCCCATTCAGGCCTTGTGGTCTATAGGGGGGATGATGTAAAGGTCATCTGTTTCTGTGGTCTACGGTTAACGAGGGTGTCATGTGGCCAGCACAACCGCCTTTACTTTTCCCCAACCAATTGTCGAGTACCCATTAGAGCTGGGTGGACTCAAAGGCGCCCAAAGATCCCGAATTTTAAAATCCCAGTCTTCAACAGGATTCGAGCCCTAGACCCCGGTTCGGAAGCCAAGCGCTTTACCACTCAGCCACCGCGCCTCCGAGTTGATACAAACTTTGTACAAATTATATTTTGATAAACAGGTAACAAAGGAGATGTTGTTTTGTTAGCTTTATCCCTTTACTGCAGCGGTTCTCAACCTTTTATGCTCGGCGACCCCTTTTTACAATCCCCCACTTAGCCGCGACCCCACCTCCCCCTCACACACACAGCAATTAAAGAAAAGACAATAACAATCCATTTTTTCAATGGTCTTTGGCGACCCCTGGCAAATTGTAAATCGACCCCAAGGGGGTCGCGACCCACAGGTTGAGAACCCCTGCTTTACTGTGACATTCTGCTTTTAGATGCTATTATATTTTAGCAAGGAATCAAGGTGTGTGCATTCGACATCCTTTTTTTAAAATTGAAGACTTCAAAGACATATAAGGTTCCTTCTTTGAGCCATGAATCTTTTTTTTTTTTTGTTTTTGTGTGTGCACACTATTTAGAACCATTGTTATTGATTCAACTAGCCCACAGATCGCTCGTTGCATCATCCCCCCTCTCTATGACGTAAATGTCACATTCGGGGAGGAGTTATTGCAGCAGGTTATGTCTAATGACAAGCAGATGTCAATGACGGCAATACACATGTGCCGGATGTGCCCGTGTCTGTGTGCGTGGAAAAGGTCTGACCTTGATATGAAAGGGAAAAAAATGAGGTTTGAGATTTTGAGGGAAGGGATAGAGTGTCGTCAGTCACGTTTCCCTTGTGACTAATGCCATAAGATACCATATGTCCAAAATGTCTGCTGACCACTGGTGCTAAGTTGACGTATGTCTAATCCTCTATTCTACAGGATACAACATACAGCATACTGGATATAACATACATCATACAGGATACAACAAGCGCCATAATGCGATTTTTAAAATAAGTTTTTGCTTTCGAATTTTTCTTTCATGTTGATCCACTTCGACCAAGAGGTTCAATAAGTATGACCTCTCACAGTGATGCTATTATTTGATTTTTTAAGCTAACAAAGCCTTTCAATTGAAAGGCGCCAAAAATGTACATCTCCAATTTATGTTTCATTTATAGTTTAGGAACGTTTTGAAGTTTGAGCGATGTGGTTAAAAAAAGAATGTATCTCCATAACTCTTTTAATATACAAAAAAAAAAAAACAACAACTAAATTTTAAAAAATAATAATATTAACTCAAAGATTAGTGATGCAAAAACCAAAGCATAGATATAGAGTGTAGTTCAATAGTTATATTTGGAGTGTTTTGATAATCTATTTCTATATACTAATTATAAAACGCCGGCAATAATTATTAAAGCGTCAATTTCATAATATGTAAAGTTCCTTCCCCTGCAGGTAATTTTGATACACAGTTATCATGGAAGGCTGCCTTCCCCAGTCGTCCTACGGGATGTTTGGACTAGGAAGTAGATTATCTCCAACTCTGAAGGAACATCCGAAACATGCACAACAGTTTACATTTTTTACAATTAGTAAAGAAGTGTAATGGAGGCGCTGGGGCTGAGCTTTAAAGCGCTTAGCTCCTGAACCGAGGGTCCCGGGTTCGAATCCTGGTAAAGACTTGGATTTTGAGTTTAGGGATCTTAAGTGTACAAAACAATAGCAATTTGTGACAACTCTGTTTTTCCCCCGTTGTCTACAAGCAGCTAAAACAAGCTGCCTGGTCGTGCGGTTTGCGCGCTGGACTGTCGTTCAGATTTATCGATGGTCCCGGATTCAAACCCTGCCCGCTCCCATCCACCGTCGTCCTGCGGGAGGTTTGGACTAGGAAGTAATTATCTTCAACTCTGAAGGAACATCCGAAACATGTAAAACTTTTTACAAACATTTTACAAACAAATCTAAAACAAAAATCGTTAAAAAAAACAAAAAACAAATTTAAGCTTATCTAAAGGGGAAGAACTATATCATTAAAACTATATCTATCAATAATGTACAAGTTATTTACCTTGTTTGATCTCAAGCAAAATAATTAATTATCAATAATTTAATTGACTAATTGAATAATTGACTATTTTTGTTTATTGATTCATGTTTTGATAGGTACAATTAATAATTGTTAAAAGTATCAACTTGATCGGAGAATGCGTGATGGAGAAATAGCGTTAACAATTAGTAAAGGGGATTAAACCTATCCGTGAATAATGAAGTATCGGTTTCCCTTGTTGGTATCAAACAAAATAATTAATTATCAGTAATTAATTGTCCGATTGGTTACTTTTTTTTTAATTGATTCATGTCTTGTCTATGCCAATGAATAATTGTGCGAAGTTTCAGCTTGATCCGAGATTGGGTGCGGGAGAAATAACGTGTGCACACTTTTGACCAGACAGACAGAGTTGATATAAGCTTTGTAAAAAAAAAAAGAAGTATCACGGCGTTGAATGGACGTGTTCTCGCGGTTTAATTTAGCCACTTCCGGTCTGTCTGTTGTAAAGACAATTGAAGCCATCTCCAGGTGTCTGTGCGCTACTTTTGGAGCGATGTTTTTATATGGGCCCTGGTGCACTGAGCAATGACATACGGTACTACTGAGTCATTTGTGGTGGGTGGGTAGAGAACAGAACTGTCTACAGGACACTGGGAGGTCACGGAGCTAACCTTTTCTTCAGGTGGAAAGATCAAATAAGGACGCCAAAAGTCGTCGAGCACACATTTTGATGACGTCATCTATGGGGTTTTCCCAAACAATTTTTTTCTTTTTTAAAATCTATCTATCTATCCAGAGCCGGATTTAGGTATGTGGGGGCCCCGTGCCAGGATTCTTGTGGAGGCCCCTACAATTTTTCAAAAGCTTCAATAAAGGTCCACTTTTGAATGCTTATATCTAAAGCATGCTAGATTTTAGAATATGGTAATATAGCACTTGTAAAAAAACCTCATTTACCTTATTTAAAAAAAATTAATATGCATATTTTAGTTTATAAAAAATGTATATTTTTTATTTTCTGGAAGGTAAGGCCCTTGATAGACGTCCTGTGAGAAATCCGGAGCTGTAATTACAGATTCCGAGCATGCTACAAGCGTACACCTCATAATGACAATTTCAGCCATCCGTAAAAGTTGTGGAAAAAGGTAAATTAAAAGTATCTGAACCTTCGAAATTCGGATATATCGGTATTGGTTATGTGGAGGCCCTTTTTAGGGATTTCCCGGGGCTGTAGCCCCACATGCCCTCCCTTAAACCCACCTATCTATCTATCTATTAATCTATCTATTAATCTATCTATCTATCTATCTATCTATCTATCTATCTATCTATCTATCTATCTATCTATCTATCAATCTATCTGTCTATCTATCTATCTATCTATCTATTAATCTATCTATCTATCTATCTATCTATCTATCTATCTATCTATCTATCTATCTATCTATCTATCTATCTATCTATCTATCTATCTATCTATCTATCTATTAATCTATCTGTCTATCTATCTATCTATCTATCTATCTATCTATCTATCTATCTATCTATCTATCTATCTATCTATTAATCTATCTATCTATCTATCTATCTATCTATCTATCTATCTATCTATCTATCTATCTATCTATCTATCTATCTATTAATCTATCTGTCTATCTATCTATCTATCTATCTATCTATCTATCTATCTATCTATCTATCTGTCTGTCTGTCTGTCTGTCTGTCTGTCTATCTATCTATCTATCTATCTATCTATCTATCTATCTATCTATCTATCTATCTATCTAATCTATTTATCTATCTATCTAATCTATTTATCTATCTAATCTATCTATCTATCTATCTATCTGTCTATCTATCTATCTATCTATCTATCTATCTATCTATCTATCTATCTATCTATCTATCTATCTATAAAAATCATGTCATCACTAAATAGTATACCTATGCACTGGTAGATTACATATAGGTACAACCCTCTGTCTGCCAGATAATAAAAATTGCAACAGCATTCTCCCATACAACTGATTATGTTTGTGTGTTTGTAAATCTAGTTTACATTATAACATGTTTCTCGTGTCTATAATCAGAAAGTTATTGAGATATTCTGAGGTCTAAAACTCGCAGTTTCAGTGTTAGGCTCTAGTTGGAAGTGGTTACCACTTGAGACTTGAGAACCCTTATCATAAGTCTTCATTTCTCAAAGATTAAATCTCACTGTCTAAGTCAGTCTAAGTCTAAGTCAGTCTAAGAACATTTTTGTACATGTCATTTCTTCTACATCGATTCTCTGATCAAGTTGAAACCTTACACAATTTTTTATTGTTACTAATTAAACATGATTCAATAAATAAAAAAGTTAGCCAATTCGTCGAATAATTACTGGTAATTAAGTATTTTGTTAGATAAGGAAAAGGGGAAATAAATTCTACATTAATAATAGATGTAGTTGTAAATATGGATCTTTTCCCATTAGTAAAACGTTTTTTAAAGTCTGTCTATATCTATAATTCTCTCTGTGGTCCAACTCTGCTGGACACCACGATGAAAAAGTCATGGAAAAATAACTCATTTCTGTGAGTCGAACTAGAGTTACTTCACGTAACTTCCGCTTTGACAGAGCGAGGCTCAGAAAAAAAGAGGGGCGTGTGCTACGCCGCGTTTTTTTTTTTCTAATTTGCTTGTTTGAATTTTGTAAGAAAAAATAAAAAGTTTGTATTGTAGTTTTTGAAATAATTTAACAAGTAAAAATGACCGTATTACTATTTTATTTTCGCAAGAGGTTCCACCAACAAGATTCATTAAAAACTTTTTGAATAATATATTTTTAATACATTCTCGTCAATGCGGTTCTACCCAACTTTCTATAATAAAAAAGATCAAATTTCTTCCGAGTGACATACTCGGAGAACAATTGTCATAGAAGGCATGAACACTGACCTTCGACGTCGGTATCTGTGAGAAGTTTAGACCAAGAGCTCGTTGCCATGTCGAGACGTCAGACATGTAACGTGACAACGAGCTATTGGTCTAAACTACCCACAGGTTAAGACAGGTCAGAGTTCAGGCCTCCTATGGCGACTGCTCTCGCATCCACTCGTTTTGTTGATGTCTTTTGTAAGAACAAAACAGTTCCACTATGTCTTGCTTAACATGAGGATGATACAAAACAGAGGCGGCCACAGAGGATAGTAAGTGAGCAGCGGCTCCATGCCCCGCGCCTTAGATGAGTCCCGTGATGGAGATATTTTTAGCCACCGTCAGCCTCATCGTACAAACATTCGCGGCCCTGTTAAAACACTCATCCAGGGCCCAGCGCTCTGCTGAGGCCCCCTCCCCCTCTGTCTTCAAACAATCATGCCCATTACTTTTGGAGCCTTCAGCGCTTCCCAAGAGTTCCCTTGCTGGATAAGGAGGACGCGATTTCATTTTTTTTTAACGGGTCGGGTTGGAGAGGGGGGGGGGGAGGTGATCGTCACAAATAAAAATTTTGAGAAATAGTTCAGAGGTTTAAACCATCTCTCTGCCCATATTTGCGACCATTAAAGTATACCATGGAGTGGCATAGAGTATAACCTTGTTTGTCATTCTTCTTTTTTGCTGCGTGTAAAATGTAAAACTTTGTTACGAAGCCTCAGATTTGCGTCATCACTGGCCTTAAGCCAAACGCTTGGCGCTGCCGAGACTTGAATGGAAAGGTCAAATGTCACGTGGGAGGAGGTACTATTGTGGACTTTTACATGTCTGAAACATGTGTTTACAAATTGTTACAATTTGTTTCATTCTCTTAGTTTGGAAGTAGATGAAAGTCATTCTAACACTCGAGAAGCACTTTTAGATCAGTTGTTCTAAACAAGAGAGATAACTTGTTCGTTTTAATGAAAGATTTGAATTGTAAGAGTTATGTCTACTTGTTCACAAAACTGATTTATGTATAAAAATATTTTTAAATGACGTTCTTTTGATCTAGATCTAATTATTATCGTATATACATGTTTAATATAGGGCATAGCAGCCAACAATCCTTTAAATCATATGATATTAAAACTAAGTTTTTTGTTGTTTTTTAAGTACGGATCTTTTAAGCAAGAAGGAGGGCATAACTCTATTTCAACCACGAAAGAAGCATAAATGCACATTAAATACCAGTGTTATTTTATTAGTCTGAATGTGTTTAAGAAAAATGAACTCCATAGGAGTGGAGTTAAAGTGATTGGTTTCCGAAACGAGGGGCCCCGGGTTTGAATCTCAGTGATTTTAATCTTCCGGGAATTTTTAAGACGCTCTTGAGTCCACTTAACTCCAATGGGTACCTGGCATTAGACCGGGGAAGAAAATCCTTTGTGTTTGTCAAAAAGCGCTCTAGCTGTTCATCTGTTATAGAAACTGATGACCTTTTCATCAACTGACCCATAGAATCTAGGTCTGAAAAGGGTACTGAACTTACTCCATGTCATGGATGAATGTGTGTATGTATGTATAATCTATTCAAATACGTCACAGCTTTCCTATTATATTTATAATTATAACTCTATAGAATCTACCTTAGATCTCGATACGTCTAGGTGTCCCTGGTTCAGTTCTAGTTAACGAAATAAAACAATGAAACCACTAGATCAAACACATAAACTTTAATCATCTTTACTGAATATGACACACGCTGGTCTCTCTCTGATCAACCTCTGACTACAAAACACACTTCCGGTCATTCGCGCAGAATGTAAAAATAGATTATACATACATACACACATTCATCCGTGACACTCTAGATAACTCTAACATGTTTACTTATATATATAATTGTTGGCCACCGTAAGTGTATGTATCATGCGTATTCCGAGGGGTCATCCCTTATGGACAACTGGCGATGGGACATTGGGCGTGCCTACCTTGCGATAAGTGGATGCAATCAGAATGGACCTCAATGTAGTGGACATCGATGGGGAGACACTGGAAAGACATAGAGCACTGTGCGAAGCGAGCTGGTGGCAAAGAAAGCTCTGGAGCATTGGCCTATGGCTGGAAAAACAAAAGCGTACCAAAAAACGCAACATGGCCGATTTCTGTACCACCAAAGTGAATATAAACCTTTGCCTGCGCCACATGCGGAAGGGAATGTTTCTCCAAAATAGGGCTCTAATAATCATGGGCGTAGCCAGGGGGGGGTTCTTGGGGTCAAACCCCCCCCCGAAATGAAATCCCCCCCTCCCGAAGGGGGTGGGGGGACGGAATTAAGTGACTGATTTTTGCTTTCATTTTGTTTATTTTAGGTGAGATTTTAATACTAAATCATCACTTACCACAGCACATCCGAGGCAGTTTTGAGTTAAAAACCCTCTACCAGGGGGTTTTGAGATTTAAAAAACCCCTATCAGGGGGTTTTGAGATACAAATCTCTCTACCAGGGGGCTTTGAGTTTAAAACCCCCTGCAGGGGGTTTTGAATTTTAAACCCCCTACCAGAGGTTTTTGCAGTTAAATCCCCTCTTCTATAAAACAAAACAAAAAAAAAATGCAAACAACAATCCCCAAATTCCAACAGCACAGTTGAGGAAAATTTTGATTTTAAAACCCCCTCCAAAATTTACGATAAACCCCATCTTCAATATAAAAAAAGCAAATTACACACTCAAAATTCTATGAGCGTAGCCAAAGGGGTTTTGAGTTTAAACCCCTCCCCTCCCTCCAGTTGGGGTTTGAAGCTAAAAAGTACCTCTTCAATATAAAAAAAAGCAAATTACACACTATAAAATCTATGAGTGTAGCCAAAGGGGTTTTGAGTTTAAATCCCCTTCCTCCAGATGGCTTTTTCTTTAAAGTTTAAAACCCCTCCAGATGGTTTTGAGTTTAAAATTCCCCTACAGAGCGTTTAGAGTTGAAAATCTCTCTCTTCAATATAATTTTAAAGCAAACTACAGTCACCAAATTCTATGATCGTAGCTAAATGGGGTTTTGAATGAAAAACAAAACAAAAAAACTCGAGATTTCTTAGTTTAAAACCTCTCAACAGATGATTTGACGAAAAAACTTTCCTTTTCGATATAAAATCTAAAGCGAAATACAGGCATGTAATTCCAAGCGCGTAGTTAAGAAAGGTTACAAATTTCTACCACTGGCTTGGGCTCCATTAATAAAGTGTGAATAGTCTTCTGCCGAAATTGAAAATCATTAAATGTGTCTCAACAAAGATGGCTAAGACAGATTTTAGGAGTCAGTCATAGAGATCGGGTCTAAATCAAAAAAATCATATGCCGAACTGGGAGTCGAATCCTTAGTAAGGTTGTGATAGAGCGTCGCTTGAGGTTTTGCGGGACGTGTTCTCACACAAAATGAATTGCGCAAAATAAGAGTTGCGGAAACAGCTTGCCGGAAAATGCGCCGAACGGCGCGAGATGGTCTAAGTCAGTAAGAATAGCACATTAGGTTTTTGAAATAAAACTTTTTAATAGCAAGATAATGCACTGTAGATACCTCAGAATATGCATTTTGTTGGCTTTCAAAACCAGAAAAAGTGCTCGGCGGCGGGTCTTCGCCCCGCGCTGGGGGAGCGCTGCGAACTCCCCCAGACCCCCTTGCTAGCAAGGGCGGGGAGTCTACAATAAATAATAAACGTCTTCCGAAAGGGTCAGAATGTAATAAAGATTAATTATGTACACACACACATATATATATATAATTTTTTTCCGCGGGGGGGGGAGGTCGGGGGGAATCCCCCCCCCCTAAAACCCTCCCCGAAAAAAAATCCTGGCTACGCCCATGGGCTCTATACAGTTACATGAAAAGTGCTTTAAGAGATAAACCATAGCCATGTATAGGGGAGAAGTAGAGTAGACAATAATTGTAGAAATTCTCTCATAGAGATGAAATGCAGTGGCGTAGCTAGGGTGGGGAGGGGGGAAATTTAAAAAATCAGCCCGGGCCCCCAAATGAGTGTTCGAAACTGTTTTATACATTAAATATTAAATGTTACGCAAAATGTAGGGGCCCCAAAGAGGTCAAGCACCCCCATCGGCCCCCAAATGATGGCAAATTCCTATCTACGTCACTGATGATTTTTCTAGCTACGACTGCAACGATGTCGCTCACATTTCGGGTCCAAAGGAACGGCAAGCTGCAGATTCAGTGTTATGTGCGTGTTTATAATGTAACCAAGAGGGAAGTAGAGCGGATGGTTTTGGTTGTGTAGGCTGAAGAGTAACTGGTGAAACCACAGGCTGGTCTGGCGTAATTCAAGTGAAAGTTGAGAGGAGACCAATCAGAAACGCGAGGTAGTAAAAACGTGTCTTTATAGAAAGTTAAATTCTCTTACTATTATCATTTCTACAAACTACTTTCTAGTTGAATCTGTGGATATTGTTAATAAATGGTATATTAGATTTGTCTCAAATACATTAGCTTCGCTGCTTATGTCAAGCAAACTGCCAAAGGGTTATATGTGTTGTAGCTTGTCGTTGACTTGTAGTATCACGCTGCTGGCAGACAACTAAACCGTAGTAGCCGCAATATATCTTAACTAATAAAACTTCTAATAAATTGAATAACTTCCTTTTGTGAACTAAAATAAATAGAACTTTATTTATAGTATAGACAAAATCAACTTGTAATAAAATGCGATAAATGCAGTAAGAATATTTTCAACAAACTCTAACTCACCACAATAAAATAACCTTTCAGTCTCACGTTCTGGAGTCGTCTCCCCTATCTCACACCAAATGACGACAATGCCAACTATGTTGCATCATTCACAACCAATCGCTAACCTCTTCCAACCCTCACTGTAGAAACACACACACACACACACACTCCATAACAATCGGCTCCAGATTTTTTCCTCAGGGCTGTCTCCTGCAAACTTTCCTATGTTTGGGAAGGCAGCAGAGGTTTGGATTTAGAATTTTTCTTCATAAGGTGGGTAGCAAATTAGGCTAAATAGCTCTATCAGGCTGAAGGTTATTGATCTAGGAGGCATTACTCGACTTTATTTTCTAGTCAGTGATAATAGCTTCTCAGGGCTCAAAGCTTGAGTTACGTTTGAACACCAGGTGTTTTGTTGTCAGAGACTATCTGCTGTTAGGCACTTAGTTTGTCTTAGAGACGCGCCATAGTAGACGGACTTTGAACGCGACATCTAGTGACGCCACAGTGGGGTTTAGTTTGTTTATGTTAGTATTCTTCAGTTGGTGTTGGGAATTCAAGGTAACAACGTCGTATTAACGGCAGAGGCTCAACTGTGGCCTTTATGCATTAAACTTCATTCAAGTATCCAATTGTCTGGACTTAATCCTTCATCTTGTTATTGTGGTAGGATTTGTTCCTGATAGTTATTGAGCACATTGAATAGATTAGTAAAAGGAACTCAACCATCTTCTGAATAATCTGTAAGTCAGACAGCCGCCATCCAACTACAAGATCAAGCCTATTACACTATGTTAGACGCATGCCGTTGAGAGCGTTTTATAATTAGTGCGGCGATTATAACCACGTGGGACTGAATCTCCCATGAAGGGACCAGGATGAGAAAGACAAAGAAAAGCTGTTGAACAATGCAAACATTTTTATATTTTTAATACTATTATTTTGTTTTATTCATAAAATATTGTTAGCTGGTTGACAAAGATGAATTTCTTCAACAGGGTTGGCGAGACCGTCCAGTGCTATAGATAGCAAAATTTTAAAAACTTGTAAATGTGTCAATACAGTCAAAATATTGAATTAGACAAATATGAATATGAAGATTAAAGAAGACTCGTATTGTTTAGTTACCAAGATTTCCGATACAGATATAACAGTATTGTATTCAATTTAACAACAATGACAGAAGCTTCCACTCAAACCAATAAATAACCACCTAGTCCTAGCCTGATTCGTCATCTACCAGTGTCATATTCAAGGGCAGTGATGCTCAAACTGCGGCCCGCGGGACATATTCGGCCCCAGACGCTGTGCTTTCCAGGCTCGTTAAAACTTCTGCTCACAGGGCATGAGATCGGTGTTAGGGAGTGTGTGTATGCGTGTGTGTTTTTATGGTGTAAGTGAGAAGTTAGCGATTGGTTGATGGCTATTCAGTATGAATGATGCAGAACAAGCGGCATTGTCGTAGGCTGTCTTGGGTAGACCAGACGACCCCAGAATGCCAGAGTGAAAAGACGGGTTTTTGTAGTCAGTTAGATTTTGTTCAAAATATATTTTTAAGCTACTAAAGTCTGCAACATTTATTTTCGTTCAACTCTATTATAATATATTAAATTGTTATATTATAATAAAAATTACATAATTCTACAGTACAGCGGTTTAGTTGTCTGCCAGCAGTTTGTGGCTACAAGTCAACGACCGTCAACAGCCAATCGGTTCCATGTTTTTTTAGACTGATGCGGGCCGTAAAAAATGTATCTAAAATTTATTTGACCCCCAGAGCCAGTGTTCTAGAAACGCCTTGTTACTCTAACGCCATCTTTGTAAATAATCATGAGCAGACGACATAGGGATCCGCCATGGAACATAACACGGGCGACAACTCTACTCGCACGATACTCGTCGTCCATATTTCACGCGCATGAGGTCTTGTTGGTTTTGAAAGTCTCATCTGTCATCATGAGAGAGAAAAAAATTAACAAAACAAAACAAAAAAATAAATAAATCTATAAATAGAGAACTTGTCCTCCGCAATGCTTGTTGAACTATTTCGATATAAATAGATGCCCACTGACGTCATTGGTCGAGAATACGATGCCCGTAATGTTTTTGTTGTTGTTGTTTTTTAATTGAGACGCGCAACGAGGAGTCATCGGAAGTGTAGATCCAATGACGTCATTGAAATGGTGATCACTTTTCCCATGTTACACTTTCTAATGGACTCGAGAAGACTTTACCACCGCCTTTATTGTTGTCACCCGGAAGTGTCCGATATTTTTTAGGCTGGCAACAGCAACCTTTAGATTAAAGGTTATTAAGAAAAAAGAACTGCTAATTACTGCCATTTTTTTCAAGATGAAAGGGTTTAGCTCATTTTGCTTTATAAAGTATAAATATTTATTACTACTAATTTATTAACTAATTATTTTTTTATTGATTATTGTCATCCACTAAGAATAATTATGGAAAACTTCACCTTGATAAGAGAATGGGAAGTGGGAGAAAAAACATGAAAAGAAAAACATATTAAGGGGAATAAATCCGTATATACATCCACATATCTGATTAAGTAGCATTTATTCCCATTATTTCGATATAAAACAATATAATTTATTAACTAGTACGTTGATTGTTTCATTGATTCATGTTTTGCCAGGTACACTGAATAATTGTGTAACGTTTCCACTTGAATGGAAAGTGGCAGAAATATATATTCAAACTTTTTACCAGACAAACAGATAGAGTAGTTTGATTGGTATAAGCTTTGTAAAAAGTGAGCTTAGAGAATCACGCAGGCTCTGATTCGAGACTCAACTATGGTGTGAAGCGTGGACGAGAGGCCAAGTGCGCTTGAACTTGGCTACCTAGAATGGGGCTCGAGGTTCGACACCCGACTCGGGCAGAGTTGTGTTTACTGAGCGCCTAAAGGCAGCACGGAAAACCAACTCCAAGATACCCCCTCCCACCCACCAGTCCACAAATGAGATTGGACCAAAGCGCTCTGAGCATGCTATAAGCATGAAAGTAGCGCTATATAAAAGCTATAATAATAATTGTCGAACATTTGATTGAATTGAAACATTTGGAGTGTAATGTCACCAAACTGGATAAGAACTTCATTTCCTCTTTTTTTCTTTTAGTAAAAATTTGACCTGAATTATGCTCTTATGATGTGTGTGTGTGTGTTTCTATAATGACAGGAGAAGTTAGCGATTGGTTGGTGGCTATGCAGTGTGAATGATGCAAGATAAGCGGCATTGCCGTCAGCAGTCATGTGCAGGCCACAGACGACTCTAGATCGCCAGAGTGAAAAGACGTGTTTTTGTAGTCAGTTAGATTTTGTTCAAAAAACATTTTTTTATGTTATTAATAGTCTACTACAGGGATGCCCAAAATACGGCACGAGGGCCAGATCCGGCCCGCGACGTGGTTCCATCCGGCCCGCCGAAATGTTGTCAAAAAGCGTAAAATTCGCTTACTCGCCCACCCCCAAGGTTGAAAAATGTATCTTTACCTACGTTAGAGCCCTCAATTTTTCTCCGATGTTTGGTACCATGACCTTTAACATTTTTGCGTTTATGAAATGGGAGGACTTTTATTTCTATGTGGAACATGATAATAAACCAACTTTTTTTTATTAGTAAATAAAGTGTGGCTTTTTAAAAAAAGAACAACATATAAACGGCATTATAAAACCAATTTGACGTCATTCTTGGTATGAGCCGCGAATTAAAAGATTGTTAAACCACGTCAATAGATTGGGAGATTAATAGGAATTTTACCAAGAAGAGAAAAGAAACTGAGTTGCTGGTAAAGCTAGCTACACTGTTGCTCTTATTTTTAGTAGAGAAATAAAGCCGTTTTCTGACGCACGGGTTTCTAATCAAATAGAATAGGGCCAATTTCATTTCGTTTTTGTACCTTTTCGTTTATGTGGCCCGCGACACTAGTGTCGGGAATTAAAATGGCCCGCAGGTCGATTTATGTTGGGCATCACTGGTCTAGATCTATCACAAATTTTAAATCATGTCTAAACCAAACCCACTTAATATAAGCTTTAAATGTAAGAAAATTATTTTTTTTAATTTCTTCTTAGTTTTTTTTTTTTTTTTTTTGAAAAGCACTTATGTAGAACTTTATATTGCCCACACTTTCAACTGATACGTTAAACCCTGATATGTTAAACCCTGATATGTTAAACCCTGATATGTTAAACTTAATGCAGAATTAATCAACACTTTTTTTCCCTTTTTTTTTTTTCCAAAAGATACATTCCAAAAAAAAACAAACAAAAAAAAAAAAACGAATTTCATGGTATCACAACAACAAATGTAAAAACTTTGTTCAGAAATTGTTCATAGTTCTTGCGTTCATTTGCTTGTCCTTTTTCCTGCCCTAGACGAAAGAAAGTCCGCATACAACCCCCATGGACTTACATCTCACACGAAATGCAGGATCTCCGAAGTTTTGAAGGTCAATGTCTTTATTGACTAGTAAAGTCCAACAGTTCTGGGACACATACACACACACATGTTTTTATGGAGGGTGTGTTGTCAGTGCTCAGTCATTCTGAAACTGTGTTATCTTGTAGTCGCAGATATGGGAGCATTAAAGAGTGGTCATTAAAATTAAGTTTTTCGTGTTCATTACAAGGTCGATTATCCAAAATTAATCACAGTTTATTATTATTATTATTTTTTTTTTTAAGGAAACCTCAGAATTTGCGCTATTCAGTTTTAGCTTTATCATCATAGGAATCCTTGGGCCTCTTTTCTTTGCCTCTTTTTTGGGCTTTATGTGCCTCTTTTATGGGCCATCTTGCCTCTTTTGTGGGCTTTTTTTTTTTTTTTAATATGTTTTTATTTGTAAGTTATCATAATTCACAAGTATTAAATCATAAACAATTGAAAAGTGATTAACCTAAAAATATAATAACAGTAATAGAAATATTATTTAATATCAAAGACATACTACCTAACCAATGAACCCCCTAAAGACAGTTTAAGATATGTTTAATCGAGGCTATGGTATCTGACTATTAATAAATGTGAATTTAGGACTAAATAGCTAAATATTCATTAATTTTAAAATAGGTAGCATTAAAATATCATGTGCAGAGCACTCTTTTTGTTTGCCCGTATAATAGATAAAATAATGATCTAGCTCAGTAATGTCCAAAATACGGTTCGCAGGTCACATCAGGCCCGCGACGTGGTTCTATCCTGCCCGCTGAAATGTCAGCACAATGTGTAGAAAATTCCCCCTTCATAAAAAAAAGGTTTAAATATGTATCTTTTCGTTAGTTAGGGCCTTCACTATTAACCTTTAACATTTGTTCGTTTATGAAATGATAATGTAGAATCTACCAGGCAAAGTGAACAGATCTTTACTTTTTTTTGTGAAACATGATAATAAGCCAACATATTTGATTTGTAAAGAAAGTGTAGCTGTTTTAAAAAAACAGCAACATATAAATGGCGTCATGAAACAAATTGGACTGTATTCTTGGTTTGAGCCGTGAATAAAAGATGGTTAAACCATGGAACTATACTAACTAGATATTGAAGGATTTATAAGAATATTTACTAAAAAGACATTAAAAAAGAGCCTTCGGTAAAACTAGATACTATGTTGCTCAGATTTTAAGTAAAGACATGAAGCCACTTTCCGACGCGTAAAAAAAAAAGATAGATAAACTTCCAATCTTTTAATCATTAATGTAAGTTTTTAATCAAATAGTTTCAGGACGATTTCATTTCGTTTTTTGTACCTTTTCGGTCATGTGGCCCGCGACATGAGTGTCGGAAATTAAAATGGCCCGTAGGTCGAACTAGGTTGGGCATCACTGGTCTACTACATTCATGTTTCTATATTGTAATATATAATATTGTTATTATATTGTAATAAAAGTTGTATTTAGTTTCGTTCACAATGAAGTTATTCAAGTTATTTCAAATTTTACAGGATAAAATGTGGTAGGTCTATAGCGACTTAGCTGTCTACCAGCAGTTTGGTGCTACAAGTCAACGACCGTTAATAACTCACGGAAAGTAGAAATCAAAGGGAAAATGCACGTCGGCACAGGAGCAGTGGCGTAGCTAGGGTGAAAGGAGAGGGGTCGAAATTTGAAAACTCCCCACTTGAGAGGGCCCCTCAAATGAGTGTCCGAATTTGGTTTACATTAAATATTAAGCCAATGACATGTTATCTTGCTATTCATGTTGTTATGTAATTTAGTGACCATGCTGCATGTATTCCCACACATTAGACTTAGATTTAAATATTTATTAACTACATTACATCATGTCAAAATGCAGGGGCCCCTAAAGCCACCCGGGCCCCCAAATCAGTTGCTACACAACTGCCGATGAGGCGCTAGCCACGAGTTCGAATTCAGGTCGTCCCACCCCCCTCGTTTTTTTGTTTTTGTTTGGTAAATGCATTTAAAAAACCAATTATGGTAAAAATCTACCCAGATATCCCCACCCCCTCTCCCATTTTTTCAACTGGCCCAGATAAGCGATAGAATCATAACGCATTGAGGAAGTTAAAAGAATGAAATCGCGCTAAACAAAAACAATTGGTAAAAATATTTCTAATTGCACAGATTTATTATTGTAAATCTAGATCTATTACAAATTTAATTACATGAGTGATCCAAAATATGTAATACAATTACACTTAAAATAAGCTTTATTTTTTTTTTAAAGAGTATTTTTTTATATATTTTTTTTTTGTTTCAGTATAAACTTTACGTCTGCCGTTTTGGCGTAATTAGTACTTGTGGATTTCCGGCAAAACTCGCGACCTCTCTGCAACAAGAGCATATAACTCTGGACAAAGGAGTGACCCACAATTGTCTGCCCTTTAGAGCTGAAAAGAAAATAGAGCGTTAAAGTAAAAAAAAAGAAGGAAAAGAGATAATCGGAAACAAAAATTTTCCGCTCACAGGACAGACTCTTTTCAGCGGAGCTATTACCATATATGGTCATGATGGCCAGAAGCAGCCATGCGCATGCGCGATAAGTCTTTGGCGAGACTTGGGAGAAAAAGACATGAAGAGAGATGAAAAGAGAGCAGACGGGGGACAGGGCGTGGGTGTGGGGGTTGAACAGAACTGACTCTGGGGCGCTCCCCTGACACACTGAAAAGGCCAGATGTCAAGCTACCCCCTGTATGGGAATCAAGAGACGATTGAATTCCCGCCTTTTCTGCTTCTCATCGTCTGCGTGCGCCATTGATTTCAATGACGTCACGTTCATTGAAATTCTGTCCACGTTACTCATTATTTGGGTTTTAGTGTGAGTCTGTGTGTGTGTTTAGGTGTTAGTGTGTATATTAAGTTTTTAGTGTGTGTGTGTGTGTTCAGGTTTTAGTGTGTGTGTTTAAATTTTAGTGCATGTGTTTGGGTTTTTAAGGGTATTATCTCTCTCAGAATAATTTCCGGCATCCATTTCTTTTTATCCTCAGGACAGTGTACTGGAAGCGATGTCAAAGATCATTCAATTATATCTTTATATCTTTATCTTTTTTATATATCTATATTTTTTACCGAAAGATGACACCTGAACAAAGTAAAAAAAAAAAATACTTAAAAAAAAACAAAGCTTATGTTAGTTTATTAATCAAGTGTATCAATTAGTTTGTACAACATAGGAAAATGGCGGAGGTTCCCGGTGTACTCGGCCTTCGGCCATGCAATCTAGTCCATACGTCCGGAGTGCCAGATATATTGAAAATAGAAATGCTTTACATAGGCATTGACTTGGATTTCTTCCAGAGAGAACGGTTGTTCCAGCAGGCTAGAGCTCGAGGAGCCTTAGGCTCAGCTCTTTGGACAATCACACGGTTGTGACGTTGCAGGTCAGTGTTTAGGCCTTCTATAACGATGGTCTCGGTTCGATGCTGACCCTTCTTCCGAAACCATCGTGATAACCGTAAACCTAATTTACGTCCAAATTAAAAGTATGGAAATTTATCTTTGGAGAGTAAACAAATTTAATTTAATGTGCACTCTAGCACTAAAAATTGCACTCTCCCATCTAAATTGCAGCAATCAGAAATCTGCTAATCATTGTACTTGGATTACAACGTATGCTAAATATCATTTGTAAAACTGAAATCTTTTTTTTGGGGGGTGGGGGGGGGGGGTGGGGGGGCAGTGCAGACAGGAGCGTTTAAATGATGTGTTTGTTTTTAGGGTTTTAAATTTATTTTTGTTTAGAGAGTACAGTTCAATTTTGTTTTGAGAGTACATTACATTTCTTTTTAGAGTACAATACATTTTTTTGAGTGAAAAAATAATTTATTGTTTGCTTTGAGAGTACAATACATTTTTTGTTTGGAGAGTAGATTTCACTTCTTTTTTTTTTCAAGCGTGCATACAAGTTTTTTTTTTCTTTTTTTTGAGAGTGCAATAACTTTTTTTTTTCTTTTGGGTGCTCAAAATAGATTTGTTTTAAGAGTACAATAAGAATTTTTTCTATCAAATGTTAAATACGTTTTAGTTTTGAGAGTACAATATTTCTTTGTCAAGTGCACAAAACAGTTTTCGTTTTGAGAGTACAATAAAGTCATACTTTCAAGCGTACAATACATTTTTGTTTAGAGAATACAATAAATTTGCCAACTTTGCATTGGTCGAACCCGTGTTGCGGTGTGCAAACACTAGTGTTACAGTTGCTAAGTGACGTAGGTGAATGTGACGTCTACTCTCTGCGCCAAGAAGAGATCATTTCTATAAAGGCTTACAAGTGTGTGCAAGTTGACAAGCTGGTATAATGTTATACTTATAGAAAGAGATGGGGAGGGTGGGAGTCTAATACTTGCGAAAGATAAGCATGAAAGCCAAGTTTTTGACGTCATAAGCAGAACTGCATTTTATTGGCATGCACCCATGGAGATATTATCTACCTTATCATTTTTTTTCTTCCCAATAACTTTCTGTTTCTTTCTCTCCATCTCTCTCTCTCTCTCTCTCTCTTCCTATTCCTCTGCTCACCTATCGAGCTCCGGTTCTTAAAGCCTTGTGAAGTTTATAGAGCCAGCAACCATAAAAATAACTATGGGAGTTAAGAGCTTTATGGCGGCAGTGGATAATTAGAGAGGGAGGGGGAGGGGGGGCGCATTCCTTCTGTAACTCCCTCGTTTTGCATCACCATGCACGAGCGGCTGCACCAGATCTCGCCCAGGCCACCGGTCGTTTACCCGCCCCCAACTGGGTCAGTAGGCCAAACTGTCAAGGCCACGACGGCGCAGTCACAGCGTGTGCTCTCTGACGGCGGAACTGGGGCGCGGGACAGGCCGGGACGCGGTTACGTGAAGAATGGGTCGGGCTGTTGGGGGGGGGGGCACAATCAAAGTGCTACTGTACGTGTGTGTGGTTGGGGGGGGGTGATATTCTTCAATGAATATTCAACTTCAACGGAAAGGGCCATTGGAGAATCGTGCATGCTGGGTAAAACTAGGACTTTGCTTAGTCATTGCGCAATGCACATGTCTCGATCAGTTAAAGTTCATGTTTGAAATTAGCTTGTGAATTATGTAAAAGGCAAGCGTCAACGGATGATAACGGCTAACCATATAATCCTAACCTTATGAAAAGAATATCTGGATTGGTTTAACGCAAAATAAATACAATTTAATCATGTGAACATAATTTAACAATTTTTGTTTGACGACGGGGGATATTAGCGGGCAGGGTTTGAACCCTTAACCATCGATAAATCCGAACGACAGTCCAGCGCGCAAACCGCACAATCAGGCAGCCACCAACGAAACTGTTGTTGATGAGCCAAAAAATTATCGACAAATCATTTATGGAGAGCCAAGTGCTGGTGTGCAAGTGATGTTTCAACCAGTTGTTTGCAAACCATTTATTGATAAACCAAGGACCTGGTGGGTGAAGCGATTGTCTTGAGAACCAGTTGTCTGTACACTATTTGTAAACTATCTTATCTTATAATAAAGTGTGTACAGTACAAAGAACCCTACCCGTAATAAAAGGGTAAGATAAACGATAAGATGCCGAAGGAATAAGCTAGCCTCACACTCTTGTTCCATAAATTCATACAAGATGACAATAAAGTGGATTGAGAAAAGTGAGGCACAGTGGCTGAGTGATAAAGCGCTTGGATTCCGAACCGAGGGGTCCCGGGTTCGAATCTCGGAACTTTCGAGCGCCTCTGAGTCCACCCAGGTACCTGGTTGGGAAAAAATAAAGACGGTTGGTCGTTCTGCTGATCACGTGACACCCTCTTTAACCGTAGGTCACAGAAACAGATGACCTTTACATCACTTGCCCTCTAGATCTCAAAGTCTGAAAGTATAACTTTACTTTTTTATGTAGGCGTAAGTTAAATACCAAACGACAGTAGTATGACTTAAAAGCTCGTTAAAACTTTTTAAAAATTAAAATTAACTCCTTATATTTTCATAAATATCTGAAGATTTCTAATACCACTGTTGTAAAATTTACACAGTATCTCTCAACTAATTACAATCTACTTGACGCCATTATTTCGTCTTCGGTGTCTCCTGTTTCATCAGCATTCACTTTCCCACTACAGTTTTGAAAAAAAAATGACCTCTATGTAATCCATACTTTTTTGTTCTAAAAATAGCACATTGGCTCATACTCCCTAATTAGTCTATACACGTGACATGGCCCATAAATTGGATAACATAAACTTAAATAAATTTAAAACTAGAAAAGCAAGGCTTGTATGCATAGATAGGTATTTATTTATATTATGTTTATTGAGTCCTTTTTTCCAACACATGAATTGTTTTTTTTAAAACCCATTTGGAGATATTTAATTATGTCGGCTGTGACAAAGCACAGGCCAAGCCGCCAAAATATACTATGTTACTTATTTTTAAGTTCAAAGCAGACTTTAACGTGGGCACACTATTGCAAGCAGCTGTTGAAGTGTAGGTTGATGTGTTCTAAATGTGTGTAAGAGCGGTAACTCCGCCGTCTAAAGGCTAACACCCCCATCGGTTAATGACCTGTGACACACACACTACCAAAGCTTAATTGACAGTAGTGTGCCTCAAACAGCCGGTGTCATTGGCCAGGACAAGTGCATTGACTGCGCTGTTGCATGTAACATTTGACACCAGTTGTGTCTGGGAACTTGCATGGGGTCGCTAGGGCTTTGAAATGACTTTGTGTGTGTGTGTGTTTGTGTGTGTGTTGCGGACTGTCGTTGACTTGTGGTCACGAGTTACTCTTACACAACTAAACCGCTGTAGGCGTATTATATCTTAACTTGTAAAACTTGAAATAATTTGAATAAATTCTTTTGTGAACAATATTAAATATTACTTTTATTATATTTATAGACAAAATCAACCTGTGATGCAATGCAATGAATATAATAGACTTAAGTAATAATATCAAGTTATATTTTTAACAAAATCTAACTCACTACAAAACACGTCTTTCCAGTCTGACGTTCTGAAGTCGACTGTCCTAGCTATGACAGCTGACGACAACGCCACCTATCTTGCTTTATATATTCAGAACCAATCGCTAACTTTCCCCCCCCCCCCCCCCGTCACCACACATACACACACACATACAAACACACACACTAAATAACAGGAGTGATGAGGCTGGGGCAGTGGTGCCCGTTTGTTTTCAGCATAGGGACAAAACACATTTCCGAGACATATGTCCCATTCGTATAGCCACCCCCCCCCCCGGCCACCCCAAAAAAAAAAAAAAAAGAATGTCCAATCCGTTGGAATTGATCCTCTGCGGCTATATTAAGAACTGTGGGCAGAATTTTCTAGGGATCGGAAAATAAGTAGGTCACGGACCGGAGATAACCCGCGGGCCATAGTTCGGGCATCACTGTGATAGAGGATTTGAAGGAGTGGAGCTGCTCAATAATGATGTAATCAACAGACACATGTATACTACTAAATAGTATTAGGCAAGGGAGAGAAGTGGAAGAGGTTGGGAATGAGATAGGGTCCGGACGAAAGTATCAAGAATACGTTGACAGTGTACTCAGTGCCTTGATGTTTGTTGCAGTCTGGGCTTAGAACTACAGGGTGGTCGCTAGAATAGCGGAAAAATTGTCCAACAATTATGTATTTTTACAAAGAATAACTCTAACAAAGTTTAATTTTAAGGGCGTATGTTATATTACACTCATTGATGCTCAAAATGGCTTACGTGCACTTTAGAGAAGCGTCTTAGTAACCAAGAAATCCAAGCTCGTGTAGCGTTTTGAAGAGATATGGTTCCTCGTTCGTTTTCAAATCATCACTAGAGTTTATGTCACGTGGACAATTGTGAAGCTCTGTTAATAACACTCTCCAAACGCAGTCATCCATGACATTGACGTCTGGATCTTTTGGATCTTTTTATTCATGACCTCATCTGATCCTCACATTTTCCGCTTTTCTAGCGACCTGCCTGTAGATATCTTGTGACACTATAAATGTGCCATATAGTCTCTACCAGAACGAAATAAATGCCTGGCTTGAATTGGTTTGATAAGTCAGATAAGTCAGTAGCATCGTGACGACAATCCGAAGCGAAAATCTCACGACCAGATTTCTCTCTTATTTCTTCATCTCTCTCTTTCTCTGTCTCTCTTTCTCCCTCTTTATCTTTTTTTCCTCTCTCTTTCTCCCCCTTTATCTTTTTCTCTCTCTCTCTCGCTCTCTTTCTTTCTCTCACTCCTACCACGCACACATAAACTTCTATTTTTTTTGTATTAATCGTATAGACATTGGCGACATTTTTGTCGATTTGGGAACCGGAACCTCAGGGCTGAAGGATTTGACGGGTAGGAGTTACTAACGTTGGGATGAGAACCACTGAATTCTAGACAGAAACAACAAAATCTGCATTAAAAGAAACAGGAAAGATGACAAATCAAGCAGATGGATGAGAACCACTGAATTCTAGATAGAAACAACAAAATCTGCATTAAAAGAAACAGGAAAGATGACAAATCAAGCAGGTGCCATCGGCATCCCGAAACATAGACACTCCAATAGACTGCTGCTTTAAAATAGGGTTTTCAAAACCTTATCCTAATTAGAAATCATTAACTACATCCTTCGTTGCACCAGCCCCCACCTCCCGGGCCTAAATCACAACACACACATATACCCTGGTCCAACACACACAAACGCAAGCGCGCATTCCTTGGTCCCAATCCTAATCTGAAGCTTCCATTGTCTTTCGACACAAAAAGAGTTAGACGCCTGATTTGTTTGTGTAGATCTTGTGTACCCATAGGCATATAGGCACTTAGCCAAAAACGTCAAATCTGTTTGGCTGTCCCAGATTTTGACCTTACCTAAGTCAAAAGTCAGACCTATGCTTCATTGACACCGTAGGTAACCCAGGTAACCCTATCATATATTAACTTTGTATTAAATTTGAAACCAATTTATATTTTGGAGAGAAAAAAATGAAGCTACCGAAGGTAGGTGACTACATATGCACGATCGGAAACTATCCTGCAACTGTAAACAGTTCAGATCTATAAGACTCACTTTCAAAGCTCGAGATTTGGATGGCATCCTATGACGTTGAGTGTCGGAAACCAATTCACTTTAAACATAATGAGTTTTTTTTTTTTCAATATTGGCTTTTTTTTTTATATATCATAATCTTATCCTATCATCTTATTTTTTCTTAACATGGTATTTTATCTTATAACATCATCTTATTTTATCTTATCTTATTATCTTATTTTATCTAATCTTGTTATGCAATCTTATCAAGCAGTGACCAAGCGCTTGGGTTCCGGTTTTTCAGGTTTGAGTCTCGATGAAGACTGGGGCTTTTGAATTTTGGGATTATTAGGGCGTCCTTAAGTTAGTTCTAATGAGTACTTGACATTAGTTGGGGATCCTAAAGGCAGTTGGTCGTTGTGCTGGCCATATGACAGCCTCGATAGCCGTCCTTCTCAATGCTTGAAATGCACTAAGAACTTTCCCTTTCATTATCAATATTTTATCTAGTAACTATGAGTTTTATCTTGTGTCCAAATATAAAAACACATTTTGTACTCTACCACCCCAGATAGCAAGATGGAAGACATGGCAGGTCTAAAACAAACCTGAAAAAAAACAACTAGAGCTATGTTTTTTTTCTGATTCTTGTTTTCCCCGTTGTACTGCATCGTTTTTGACTTGTTACGAAGATCAACAAATGCCACCAGTTGCTAATTTTAGTTACTTTTTTTTTCATTCTAAACTCTTATAATCAGATTTGGCTCAAACGTTTTGATTGGTTAGTGTCTGCCGCTTCCATAAACTAAGCAGACGAGATAGCAGACGTGATATTTTCGTCCATGTTTATCAACATTCTCAGTCCTGAGATTGGAAACTTGGTGAGGCTTGTACTAAATCGTCTTTTCTCTGCGTGCTTTCAAACAGGTAAAAATCTAGTCAGGAATGTCCTTATTAAAATATGTAGTTCTATATAGGAGAGAGGTAGAGAGTTTGTGTTTTTTAGAGTTAAATGTGGACCCTCCGGGCCAGTCGTACTCACACAATGAATCACACTAAAACTCGTCTCTAAATAGCATTAGTTTTCTCGCTTCCACTTTTCTCATGGTTCTCCTTGTTTCAATTCCACCCCTGGTTTGTCATTAGTAAGCCCAGGGAACTTCTTTGTAGGTATGACGATACCCACTGGCCGATTTGGGGCTAGTAACCTTCCATTGGTAAGTCTATGTATCCATTAGTCAGTCTTTGTATCCATTGGTCAGTCTATGTATCCATTGGTCAGACTATTTATCCATTGGTCAGTCTATGTATCCATAGGCCAGTCTATGTATCCATAGGTCAGTCTATGTATCCATAGGTCAGTCTATGTATCCATTGGTCAGTCTATGTATCCATAGGTCAGTCGATGTATCCATTGGTCAGTCTATGTAACCAAATAACAACCAACTTGTGAAAGTATGCTTAACACTGTTAAAAGCATTGAGAAAAGAAGGAGTAAGTAAATGGAAGAAAGGGAAAGATTGAAGTAGAAAGGTGAGAAAGAATGTAAACTAGAGAGAGGAAGAGAAAATGAAAGCAAGAGGGTTATTGAAAAATGTAACTGAGAGAGAGAGAGAGAGAGAAAGAGACAGAGAGAGAAAGAGAGATAGAGAGAAAGAGACAGAGAGAAAGAGACAGAGAGAGAAAGAGAGAGAGAGAGAAAGAGAGAGAGAAAGAGAGAGCGAGAGAGAGAGCGAGAAAGAGTGAGAGAGAGAAAGAGCGAGAAAGAGAGAAAGAGAGAGAGAAAGAGAGAGAGAGAGAAAAAGAGAGAGAGAGAGAGAGAGAGCGAGAAAGAGTTAGAGAGAAAGAGAGAGAGAAAAAGAGAGAGAGAGAAAGAGAGAGATTACAATAATGAAGAGTAAAAAGAGTTTAAAAAGTAAAGATACACTAAGTAAAATAGATAGATAGATAGACAGACAGACAGACAGACAGACAGACAGACAGATAGATAGATAGATAGATAGATAGATAGATAGATAGATAGATAGATAGATAGATTGATTGATAGATAGATAGATAGATAGATAGATAGATAGATAGATGCCTAGATTGATTGATAGATTGATACAATGATTGATTGATTGATTGAGAGAGAGAGAGAGAGAGAGAAATTGGAGGTAATAAAGTGTAAAGGAGAGAGAAGAAGAAAGGATTATTTTTTAAACATCTTTTAAGTAAATCAATTCATGAACTCTAAATTCATTCCAAAGTCATTCTGACCTCCTAGCTCTATGTTAAGGTCAGCCTGACATTCAGTCTATAACTTATTAAAACCAGGATCTGCCACGACCTTGTTATTTCCCTGCATCGGTCGAGGGGAAAAAGAATCTTGATTGATTTAATTCCTCAGTGGAAACAAAAAAAAAAACCCACAACCCATTAACAAACAGAAACCTTGCAGAGAATTATTTCATGTACATTCCTTCAAGCAGACGACAGGCTATTCCCTCCACAATATTACGTCATCTTTACAGAACATTGTAATACTCAGCCGTCTGCTGTTTTTAACGGGTTATCCTCACCATCAATATTAAACAGTTTGAATTTCTTTACTACATAACGAGCAATGAAATCAAAACAAGATACATCGAGAAAACAGTTATCTGGTTCCGGTTTGACCATTTATTGAAGACTGACATTTTTCCTTGTCAAGCACCGAGTAATGCGGTAAATTAAAAACAGCTAATTATGAGATAGGATGTGCCAATTATATCTCTTACTTATCACATATCTTGTTTTAATTAGTAAAGAATGCGTTCACACCTTACGATCAATAAGGCAGTTTATGTAAAGCTGCCTGGTCGTGCGGTTAGCGCGCTGGGACTGTCGTTCGGACTTATCGAGGGGAACGGGGGCATCTGTGAATGTTACAGTGATCGCTTTCCTAGATGAATATAAAAGAAAACTTGTTCACTCAGGGCTCTAGGGGACTAATTACTTTCCTATAGTTAATTAACTAATTGGTAATATATATATATATATATATATATATATATATATATATATATATATATATATATATATATATATATATATATATTTATTTATTTATTTATTTATTTAATCTTGTTTTGTCAAGTACAAGAAATAATTGTGCAAAGTTTCAGATCCGTGTTCAAACTTTTTACCAGACAGACAGAGTGATATGGTATAAGCTTTGTAAAAAGCAAGCCCCTAAAATAAAGGTGAACACAAGCAACATCAAGCAGTCTGGAGGGCTCGGTGATTGACATTTGACTCTTGGAATAGGGTTTGTAGAGAGTTAACACATTCACATTATGAGTTGAACACTGCCTGATTCCTTAAGTAAAGTGGGCGTGACTGATGTCTATTTGCGCATGAAAATAATTTTAAACTAGTGATAAAGTTGATGAAATTAGGCGTGGCCGGTGTATTAAACAAAATTTAATAAAATACTCTGAAAGACACAAAGATAAAGGCACATTCCTCGTTTCAAACGCTAGGACAAATTTGTACAAATACTCCTTCTTCCCTAGTGCTATTAGAGCATGGAATGGGTTGCCTGAGCTAGCCAGGAAAACCAGTGACTTGACATAATTTAGGTCATTGGTTAATATGCATGACTAAATGCATGACGCGTAGGACGTACTCATCTTCTTTTTTGAAGTAACGTCTGTATTATATAAGATAAGATAAGAAACTTATACTAAGGTTGAGGAAAGTGGGCGTGGCCAAAATATGTTTCCATGTAGACTGTCATGTTAGACTGACGCTAGTTGGTGGGTGGTACCTATTTAACACCTACATACAAACCTACAAACACAAACCCTGATGGATGTTAACGACAGAACACGAAGCCAGAAATGCTAATTTTCGCTCGCATAATCGCCTACAGCTTTGACACCTTCTGTACAGGAGGAATCTGGGCGATGGGAAATCCCACACCACAAGAATGCCACATTGCTTTGCAAGCGTTTTCCCAAATTTATTTCACTATGTTGAGGACAAAATTACCTTAGCTATTAAAAGAGCTTTTTTTCTGTGCACCTATATGATACCATTCGGAGTAAACGCCTTTCATCTGTGTATGTGCAATAAAAGCTAGATTCAATTCAATGTAATGATTATTTATAGATCTATGTTGATTATTTTAAAAAATTATCAACGAAATGCAAAACGATTTAATTTTATTGGGTTCTTCCATTGACAAACATGTTCTGCGTGAATGACCAGTTTACAAACACTATCTTCTAGAGTGCCTGTTAACAAACATATACTACTTTAATACCCTGTTATCAAAGTTTGTCTCCTAAAATGCCCTGTTAATAGGCATTTTCTATTTGATACAACATTGAAGACACTTCATTTTAAAGTTTCTTTGATAGCCACTGTTTATTGAAATGTCCCCAAGACCGACACTACTTGTTTCAATGCCTTATTAAGAAACAATATTTACTCTGATGCCCTCTTAACAAATAATATTTACTCTGATGCCCTCTTAACAAATAATATTTACTTTTATGCCCTTTTAACAAATAATATTTACTTTGATGCCCTCTTAACAAACAACATTTTCATAAGTCCATTTAACAAACAATATTTACTTTGATGCCCTTTTAATAAGCAATATTTACTTTAATGCCCATTTAACAAACAAAATTTTGATTCAATGCCCATCTAACAAACAATATATTTGATTCAATGTCCATCTAACAAACAATATTTGATTCAATGCCCATCTAACAAACAATATTTGATTCAATGTCCATTTAACAAACAATATTTACTTTAATGCCCATTTAACAAACAATATTTGATTCAATGCCCATCTAACAAACAATATATTTGATTCAATGTACATCTAACAAACAATATTTGATTCAATGTCCATTTAACAAACAATATTTACTTTAATGCCCATTTAACAAACAATATTTGATTTAATGCCCATCTAACAAACAATATATTTGATTCAATGTCCATTTAACAAACAATATTTGATTCAATGTCCATCTAACAAACAATATTTGATTCAATGTCCATTTAACAAACAATATTTGATTCAATGCCCATCTAACAAACAATATATTTTATTCAATGTCCATCTAACAAACAATATATTTGATTCAATGTCCATCTAACAAACAATATTTGATTCAATGCCCATCTAACAAACAATATTTGATTCAATGCCCATCTAACAAACACAGACTACTTGATTGCCCCATTTAGCTTCACATTATTTATTTACAAAATGAAAAAAATATGTTTGAGTTAACCCAGTTATTTGACTGCATATGATGGCTACTAAGCATTGTGTTGGCCACACAAGGCTATCATTAAAACGTGTCCACAGTAGAATCAGCCGGATTTGTCTGCCGAAATCCTTTATTTCTAAAGCCGCCGGAATTATTAAACTCTCTGCAAACGTGTGTGCCTTATTGTTCTGTGCTATTCGCAATGTCATAACATATGAAGCCTTAAACTTAAGCGCTTTTTTTTATTCACCCTTGTCGCAAAGCTAGATATTTTCTGCTGATTCGCATCCATAATCGTGTATTGTAACTTTTGAAGAAATCAACGGGTTTGTCTTTTAGTTTGTTTTGATTTGTTTCAAGTTTTAAAAAACTCCTTTATCCCACTTTCGGTCAGAGTGTTACAAGATCAGCTGTCGTCATCGAGAAGTTCTTAGAAGTGTAATTCATAAAGCGCTGGTTGTGAGTGTGTATGTGTTTCGTGTGTGAATGATGTCCGTATTTGCATCTTTATTGTTATTGTTACAGTAGTTACGCTGAGGTGGTCGATTGTAGTCAAACTGAATTTCCATTAGATTTGGCCAATAAAAAATTACCTTATCTTGACTTCTCTTCAATTTAGTAGATTTCAAACTTTCGTTCAAAAAACATTTAAACAAATGACATATTGTGGCTCGCCGTCTTTCCATATGTACGGAAAATGTACATTGTAAATATTCAAAAGAATATTAACGTAATTTAGCTTTACACGTTGCCGCATAATGTCTCCGTTCATTGCCACTATTTCCATTAAACTTTTGCACTTTTATCCAAAATCTAACGGTTTCAAGGGCGTGCGAAAAACAATTTAATAAACACGAATTACTACGATATAAGATAATAATTAATCATGGAGATGTGCACGTAACCAGACCCAGGGTTGTCAGTTGGAGACTTAAAAACGAAGCTTCGGCGTAATGAAGCAGAGAAATTTAAAGACGCTTTTGATTGGCTTGAAAGCAGAGAAATTGAGAACCACTGATCTACTCCATACTTTGAACAATGGGCTATATGATTTCAATGGTGAATAAATCTAAGAAGTACTGCGTACCCAATTTCAGTGTCAAAAGTAAAAAAAAAAGGTTCCCTTTCAGACCTTGCTATTTATGGTGCATATAATGTTAATGATAAACGAGGGTGTCATGTGACCAGCACAATGACCAACAGCCTTTACTTTTCCCAACTAATGCCAGGTACCCATTAGAGCTGGGTGGACTCGAAGGAGTCCTAATTAAAGATTCCGTAATAAAAAATCCTAGTCTTCGCAAGGATTTGAACCTGGGAACTGCCGGCTCAGAAGCCAAGCGCTTTACCACTTGGCCACCGGGCCTCCAGTCCCATTTTTTCATTGGTTTAAAACAAATTTAGAACTTAACCTCATGAAGAAAAAAATATCAACCGTTCCATGTATAACATTTTATTTTATTTTTATATAACATTTGATTTAAAACAATCTTCTAATGATTAGTGCAAAAAGGGCAAACGAAAATAATCATCATAACGATATTAACATCACTTGTGGGAATAACCAGGTCTGTGCTATTTATTTCTGCATAATTTGACTTCTAGCCAAAGCTGTGTATCTAACAATGCTTCATATGAAGGCCTCCACGAGACTGACTGTGTTAATGTGATTATGCTCAATCCTAAGATTACAATACACGTATGCCTCCCGTATGCCAACAGTAATTAAGCGCCATATAAACCTATTATATAAATAAACAGGCACGCAAGTAAGGTATTATGATTTATGCCAGACTGGAGAGAGAGAGAGAGAGAGAGAGAGAGAGAGAGAGAGAGAGAGAAATAAAACTACAAAGAATTAGGAACATAACAACAATGACTAGGGCTTGCCCAGTGCTCGTTGCCTATCTTACTAAGAATGTTCTTTTTTCCCTTACTGAATAACTTGAATACATGTATTGAAATTATTTGAAATGCATTTTTTTTTTTACTTTAAACTCAGGGAACTTTCAATCGAATAAGAAAGACGTTAAAACTTTAAATTTTCGCTATCTATTTCCACCTCATTGTTTTAGTGTGCCAAAACAAAAAAAGTTGTTAGCGTTATAGACCAGTGAATACATAATAATTAGATAAAAAGAAAATATAGGCAAGTAAATACAAAATACTAAAAGAAATAGAATATATGACCAAATGAATACATAATACTTAAAGAAATTGAATATATAGGCAAGTGACTACATAATATGAATACATAATACTTAAAGAAATTGAATATATAGGCAAGTGACTACATAATATGAATACATAATACTTAAAGAAATTGAATATATAGGCAAGTGACTACATAATATGAATACATAATTCTTACAGAAATTGAATATATAGGCAAGTGACTACATAATATGAATACATAATTCTTACAGAAATTGAATATATAGGCAAGTGACTACATAATATGAATACATAATTCTTACAGAAATTGAATATATAGGCAAGTGACTACATAATATGAATACATAATTCTTACAGAAATTGAATATATAGGCAAGTGACTACATAATATGAATACATAATTCTTACAGAAATTGAATATATAGGCAAGTGACTACATAATATGAATACATAATTCTTACAGAAATTGACAGTAAAAAAAAAAAAAAAAGAAGGGAATACATGTTACTTATAGAAAAGTAAAATATGATACTCGCTATTTACGCTTCGAATCCAAGTGTGCCAATGATCAAGAAAAATAATAATCATAAAGTGTTATTGCATTTTATTATTATTATTTTTTTTTTTTATTTTTTTTTTGCTAAACATATCCTTTCCCCTAGTCCAGCTCTGACGTATTCTTTGGATGCTTCATTGAGTCACGTGTCATTACGTGTGTACAATTATTATGACCTCCACCTCCACCCTTCCCCACAAACTCCCACATTTTTTTTCTCTCAAACACACACTTTATTCTTATGTTAGAACCGAGAGGTGCTACAATTTGATGTTCATAAAACAAGCCAAATTTAAACAAAAAAAAATACTTTAAAAGAAAACAAAAAAGAACGACATGGCTTATTTAAAAACAACCACAACCAGCACAGCTGAATCACTGTAACATAGCTCAATACTGCAGGCTTTACGTCCACTTAAAAAAAATTAATTATCACCAATTAATTAACTAATTGATTCTTTTTTTTTTAAATTGATTCATGTATTGTCTTTGACTATGAATAATTATGCAAAACCGCGCACATAATATAGTAAGGGAAATAACTTCTCATATGCAGCCAAATCTCTTAATACTAATGGACTTATTTCTCTTTTGATACCAAACAAAATAATTACTGATAATAATGATCGATTCGTGTTTTTTTTTTTTTCGTCAAAACAAATAATTGAGTCAAATTGTAACTTGATCTGAGATAATGTGTGGGAGAAATAACGTGTGCACAAAAGTTGTACAAATAGAGTGAGCTCATGCAAGCTTGGTAATAAAAACATGGCATTAACGTCTGATCCTAAAGGAATATCACCAAAGCTACTTGTCATGCGGAATACTAAATAAAGCTACAACCAAAATGCTGGCTTTTTTTTTTTTTTTTTTTTGTAAAGCAATTTTTAAAAGTAGAACTTTTAGAGCAAGTGGCATGTAAAACAGAACAGAATAAAACAGTAAATAGAGATATTGTTGGGTATCTGCAAGGTAAGACGTTACCTAACGCAAACAGATTACGATAGTCTAGTGTGCACTGCTGGCACTGCACAATGACAAACGCATTTGTATTTTCCCATAAAGTTAATAAATATTTATTTTTAGCCCTGCAGAAACTAATTTTTTCTTCCATTTGTTGCACAAAATAATTTCATTATAGAGGAAGCAGTATCAATGTTCACTGATTTTAAATCCCGTTTTATCACATCAAGGTGGGGGCGATCAGTTTTTCTTGAGCCAGACGCAAGTTGCCCGTACAGAATGATTTTCTGGATGCCATTGTCCTCAATCCGGCAAACATATCCGAGCCAGCGCAGGGGGCATTGCCTGAGGACTGTAAAGATGCTGGCAAGGCCTGTTCTCGCGAGGATCTCGGTATTGCACACTCTTTCTTTCCATGTTATTTTCAAGATCCTTCAAAGGCAACTCAAGTAGAGTGAGTTGAGTTTTCTCTCTTGCTTTTTGTAGGTAATCCACGTAGGTAGTGAACATTGATACTGACCATTGGGAAAGCATAGCCTTAGACCGCACTAGTTGGAGAGAGACGGTGACCAAGAAAGATATGGACAGCGTGCCAAACGGAAAATGGCCAGCTCCTCTGCCACCAAAGCGAAAGCCACCTTGATCTGCAATATATGTGGACGGTAGTGTATCTCCAAAATAGGGCTCCACAGTCATATGATAAAGTGTTCGAGATGAACCATAGTCGTTCTACGACTGAAGGAGGCCAATATATTATAGAGAGGGTGTAGGCCTACGCAAAGTTCTGAATGCGTAACAGCATGAACCAAGAGACTATTTCTAGAGAAAAGTTTATACTAGCTATAATTTACCCGGCTTGGCTCGGGTTCTTTCTTGCTTTTTTGTTTTGTTTTTGTTGTTTTTTCATCGCCTAAATGGCATCATATATAGAAAGAGAGAGAGAGAGAGAGAGAGAGGAAGCAGTACATACTTTGCCTCTATGGCTTAAGCCTACTTAAAAAACGAATTATTTGGTGATAATAAATGTGATCTGGTACAAGGATGAACCTCTATGCATTGAGATACCCTTCAAGGCAATGCTCAATTCTTCATTTGGAAGGCGACAGGGAAGTTAATTTTAGCGTCCCCTGTATAGTTTAGTTCTATTTTTAAACTATCCAATAAGATGTTGCTCTACGATCGTTTATTAATACCAAAAATACTATGTTGAGATGATATTGTTTAACAAGCTAAATATTAAAATATCCTTTAAAAAAAAAAAGCTTATCTGAAGGGGAAGAACTCCGTTCTTAAACTATATCTACCAATAATGTACAAGTTATTTCCTCTATTCTATATCGAACAAAATAATTAATTACTAATTGAGTATTTTAGTTTATTATTGTTCATGTTTTGTTAGGTACAATAAATAATTGTTTAAAGTCTCAACTTGATCCGAGAATGCGTGAGGGAGAAATACCGTTAACACTTATTTAATTGATTTAATTTAATAACAAATTTAGCTATATTAGTGAATACTGAAGTATTATTTTCCTTGTCGCTATTAAACAAAATAATGAATTACCAGTAATTAATTGTCTAATTGTTACTTTTTTTTAAATTCTTGTCTTGTCTATGCCAAATAAAATAATAATTGTGCGAAGTTTTAACTTTATCCGAGAATGGGTGTGGGAGAAATGACGTATACACATGTTTTTACCAGACAGACAGACAGACAGACGGAGTGAGTAGATAACTAGATATAAGCTTTGTAAAAAGTAAAATTTCAATTAAGAACTTTGAAGCTTTTGTGGTCAACGAATCACTTCATCATCTCTCAACTATTGCCTTCATGTGACTAGATTTTCCTATTGCTATATTTCCATTACTTTGTAAAACGAGGCACGCTTACTGTGTGTGTCTGCTATTCAGTAACAAAAGACTGATGTTATGTATTATGTTACCATATTTTGTAACCGAGTCTTAGAATGTCTGCACGCGATCTTACACAAAACTGGCAACGGTTTCACTTACATATAGTTGTCACATAAACACAACCCTCACACGAAAATCCATTCCTACCTCAGAAACACACACACACTCTCTCTCACACACATACATTCTCTCTCTCACACACACACGTACTCAAACACGTTGGCAGGGATTACGTGATAGGTAGAAGACAAGTCCCTGGGAAATGACTCCGTGGGATGTAATCGTGAGCAGGTTATCAGGGAGATGGGCGTGCAGGACTGGAAATAGCATAATGCTTGCCGTTTATAGATTTAATATTGGAGAGGGGGCTACATGATGGCAGAGGTGGGGCAACAAACGGGCAGACATAACATGCCCTTTAACCTTTTCTTCTTGAATCAGGTCAATACGATTTAAGTTTATGTTTGTTTAGATATGTTGTTGTTTTTTGTAACCGAGACATTGTTAACTAAAATCAAGCAGTAAAGGCTACATCAACAGCAGCAACAACAATAGAAGCTACAACAGAGACAATAACAACAGCAGTAGAAACAACAACAACAATAACAACAGAAACAACATTTACAGCAGCAGCAAAGAAAACAGTAGCAGAAAAGAACAGAAACAACAATACTAACCACAGCAGCTAAAGGCAATAGCAGCAAACAATATAATCAACAACAGCAGCCACAACAATAACAGCCGCAACAACAACAGGAACAGGAACAAGATTAGCAGCAAAAACAACAGAAAAAACAACAATATTAGCAGCAACAACAGCAGAAATAATAACATAAGCAGCAAAAAACACTAGGGATAACATCAGCAACAACATTTGTCTGCATTTGTCTTTCACATTCATGCTGAGTTAAATGATAAAACGTGATAAAGAGAATCGTTGAAGGTATTTCTCTTCTTTCTCTTCTCTTATTTCTGACTTCATCCGACCTTGAACACTGATGATCTCAAACATGATCTTTGGTAACTGGACACTGGAGTCTGCTGATAGAAAAGGAAAGAAAAAAACTGGTTCTTGAGTGACCGCATCATACTGTGCCTCAAGGTCAGGGTGAATGAAGTTACTGGGTCAGAGCTCAAGACGTTGAAGTGGATCCTGATACAAAATGATACTGAGTAGTTCTGTTACACAAATGAGTCGGCAGTTTTTGTTTCTCTATAAGTATTTACACTATAACAGAGGGAGAGAGAATTGAAGAAATATGTAAGATACCATATTGCCCGCCATTTATTTATATAGATAACTAATACTTAATTCAACATTCAATCTACTCTTTCAAGCTTCTAGTGTTTTGCATATTTGCATATGATTCCAATTGTTTGGTATTACAGACGATGTGTAGAAAGTCATGCCTCGCCTCAGGGTTGCTTAAATATAAAAACATACTAACTGTTATTGATCATTTTAGAACATCCATAAGAGATGTGTGGTATTAACGACATATGCGTGTGTATAGATAGATAGATAGATAGATAGATAGATAGATTGTTGTGATATTGGTAATACATATATACATATTGATGTGGTAACGTGAGCTATCTAACGTTAGGAAAATAGCCGGCAGCAAATAACTTCATTTTCATTGCTGGAGGTTTTAACTTGTCAAATACCGATTGCATGATCCGTGAGATCACCGGGGAAGGAAGGGGGGGGGGGGTCGTAGAAACGGGACTATGGAGGAAAGAGGCAGGGGGAGACAGTTTTCTTGTCTGTGGTGTGCTGTGTCACTAGAGCAGTGGGTCATCTATTTTTAGACGACCCCGTCTAGGTCAAGTCGAAAAAAAAAAAAAAAGAAATGCAGGGCAATAAAAACATTGGCTCTGTTACCAAATGTGGAACTAGAATTTGTTTGTATAAGAAAGGCGCCCTGATGCAGAGTTATATTGCGCAAAAGGAATAACAAACCGTCGACATGATTCTTTAATTACTATTTAATTTCATGGAAGCAAAATTTCTTAATAGAATTAAATTTAAAAAAAAAACCTGTACAAGTAAAAGCCATGAACTGTCACGATGGTACCGGATTCAAACTCTGGTCGCTGCCACCCAAGCCGTCCTACAAATCTGGTGTCAGCGGGCGGAGGATTCCATCTACCCTTCGCCTCAGTGGAAACGTCCAGTAGTGGAACCAGATAGGCCAAGTACGAGTAGCGAACAAGGCCCCTGCTGGATTCCATGGGTGAGATTTTTTTTTATCTCACTCGGAGTGGGGATGGAACAAATAGCCAGCACCCCAGTCCGAAAAATCCGTCACGCGGTGGTCCTTGCACGGATCAGTGGCGGCTACAGTATAGGAATATGAGACAAGCTCCCAATGGTTAGCGCCGCTCTCTGACACCTCCAGCGAGTGGACCCAGGACCGGGTGCGGTGCGCGGTGTACGTGTTACGGTCTGCCTTCTAGCCCAGTCATTTATGCCGCCACCTCTGGGAGCCCTCAGACAGGACAGGGGTAAAGAACTCTATGTTCAGGCCTGTTCGTTGGATAAAGCCTATCTAATGATCAATGGGAAGCGGCGCAGATTCCCTACTGGACCTCATTGAAAGTTTCAGCTGGCGGGCGGAGAGGTAAATAGAGAAAGTCAAATTTGCCAGTTTCTGACCATTCGGGGCAAAAGGTAGGGGGGAGGCAAACGCGTTGAAATTCTTTGAGACCCCCTGCACTTCGAGGTAGAAGCGAAGAGTGATGGCTAGACAAGAAGGGCAACTACGAACAACATTATTTTATTTTTGCTTTATCATTTACTGCTATATAAATCTATTCTACTAGTTTTAGTCACCGACTACTCCTGTTGATTTGTTCCCAGGTGGTACAACTACAATTACAGCAGAAACTCGAAGCTACTAGAATCTAAAGTGGACAAACCGTTCTGTTTATATTTCTTAGACATCATAGAGGACATCCCGAGCCAACGTCCTAAGACAGAGCCGGATGACTCATCCTTCTGAGTGCCAGTCCTACGACCACCAGAAAAAGACCCAACAGGCTAGCAGCTAAGAAATAGAAGTAGTCAAGACATAGGAACACTCTTTCATCCACTTATTAATTAGCAATCTTTGATGTGTAATTGTTTTATACATTAATGCATCTATTTCATTTCTTGGTTATTTTGTCATCAGTTATCTTGTGTTAACTTATAGTCATTAAATCATTTTAATTTATAAATTTAATCTACTGGTCTGTTAGTTGCGGTGTACCTGTTAAAATATCTTGTATATATAAGCGGAATAAATAAATTCAATTAGGCTATCCCTAGACTTTAATAAACGAGCCAAAAATAACTATTTAAACATCTCGCCACAAGATTGTATATTTCTATTCTGTAGTAATGTATTTGAATCTCACACTTACCATCCATTCCCTCTCCCTTTCTTCGATTAACCCAGGGGTTCTCAACCTGTGGGTCGCGACCCCCTTGTGGGTCGATTGACGATTTGCCAGGGGTCGCCAAAGACCATCGAAAATGTGGATTGTTATTGTCTACTCTTCTATTGCTGTATGTGTGTGTTGGGGGGGGGGGGTCGCAGAAGAGTGGGGGAATATAAAAAGGGGTCGCCGAGCGTAAAAGGTTGAGAACCGCTGGATTAACCCATCTCCCTTCAACGAACTTTCCTTACCTGAGATGAACTCCGATTGGTGACAAGGCAGGAAGACCTAGGTCTCCCGTAGTGCCCTGGTAAGGAACTCTGCTGTTTGGCGTAGTGCCTCATAGCTTCCTTACAGATCTAGGTGACCATTGGATACGTCTCCCCGCAGCTCGCGGAGCTGCGGACACACTTGCAAGACGTGCACCACCGTTTCTTCTCACTCCCAGCAGTGTCGGCAACGGACATCATGATTGGGCCGGAACCGGGCAAACTATGCACCAATGGGGCAGTGTCCCATACGCCACTGCGCTATTATCGACTGTTCCGACCGATTTAGCCTGCACCAGGGGTCGTCGCGGTTAAGGGCGGCGCATGTGCTGCCAGACTCCCCTGGCAGTTTCGGATTCATCCCAGGATTTCAACTATTTTCCATGTACCTGTTCTCGTATGCCTGTTGAAACTCTCCTTACCAGACACAACCATCTTTCATCTTAACTCCATAGATGAAATTATCCCCTGTCAATATGCTGAATGAAAAACAAAGTATCTCTTGTTGGAACATTCACATTTTAGCGTTTTGCTTCACATTTTAGTCTAGTACTTAAGTAAAAACTTTTCATAAATCCACTAGTCAAGACAGAGGCGGCGTTAGGTGGTGACGAGTGGGGCACCCGCCCCACTCCAATTGCTTTATGGGGTCCCCGCACCTTAGGGTTCCCCGCGATGCAGAGAATCTGCAGTTACCGTCATTCCATCGTAATAATATTCGTGGCCATGATATGACAGTCAATCAGAGCCTCCAGGTGCGTAGTTAGGAATTTTTTATCATTTGGGGGCCCGGGTGCTTGACCTCTTTGGGGTCCCCCGCTTGTTGCTTAATATTTAATATTTAATGTAAAAAAAAACACTAATTTGGGGACCCCCTTAAGTGAGGTTCCGGGGGGTTTTAAGTTCTCCCCCCCCCCCGTCACCCCACCCTAGCTACGCCACTGTTATAACCTCGTCTCTGAATTCAAGGTTTTATTTCTTATACAGCTATTATTGATATTACACGCATGTTCTTTGGGGCGTGGAATTTTAATTATGTAGGAATGTGTTTAACTCTTTAAATCTAACCATTCCCCCCCCCCCTCCAAACGAATTTCTCATTACCAGACTCACTGCCATCACTGTTTAAGTCCTCTGATGGATTCATCATCTGTCAAGAGGTCATTATTTTCAGACGAACTTCCCACCACCGCAGTGTTTGCATTCACGCGTATGTGTGTATGTGTGTGTTTCTCTGTGTGTACGCCTGTGTGCTTTGGTATCTATGTGTTGTGTTGTCTTTTTTTTTTTCTTCTTTGGTGTGCGCGTGTTGTTATGAAATCAAAGAATGTGATGTCAGCTCAACCTTTTAGTTCACATGCACTTAACGAAATCGATACATGTATTCCCCCATTCCCCCTCCTCCCCCCTCCCAGGTTGATTTCTGAACTCTTTTTCAACAATGACATAGGCCTAAATTGACAGGTCACATGTCAATGAGTCAGACTGTCAAATGACTCAATTAATCCTTGATCAAACAGCAAGATTTATATCATCATGATAGTGCAGACATATTGGGATTATTAAAATCAATACAGAGCGCAATGCACTTTTTTTTTCTTTTTAGAGGAAAGGGGCGGTGACGATGGGCAGTGAAAGGAACTTTCTGAACCCTTAAGGCCAGTAATACCTAACGTTTTTTTTCTACCTGGCGGGTGGGGGCAGGGCCGGCCGTAGGCATATTCGAACTAGGCAGCAGCCTAGAACCTCTGATTTATGTGGGCCTCGCACAGGTCTCAAAAAATGTTTTTCAGAGAAGTAATAGCGAGGCTTGTTCACAGTGTTCTCGTTGGGGTACGCTAAAAAAAGTAAAGTTCCCCTTTCAGACCTTCCGATCTATGGGGCAGATGATTTTAAGGTCATCTGTTTCTACGGCCAACGGTTAACGAGCAGGGTGTTATGTGGCCAGCACAACAACCAACCGCCTTTACTTCCCCCAACTAAAGTCAAGTACCCATTAGAGTTGGTTGGACTCAGGAGCGCCCTAAAAAAAAAAAACGAAATTCAAAATCCAAGTCTTCACCAAGATTCGAACCCAACACCCCAGGTTCTGAAGCCGAGCGCTTAAACACTCAGTCACCGCGCCCCCTTCCTATCTAATGGCATGTGCTTATTGGTTCTCTGTGCACCACTGAGATGGTCTGCATGATGGGATACATTGAACTAGGCTCGTGTTTCAAAAAAAAACAAAATTATTGTTCCAGGTCCAAAGATGAAAAATTGTCTAAACTCTTAGATTATAAATCTGCAAAAGAAATTACAAATTCTTATTTCTAAATACGGACGATAGAACAGAGGGATGTTATATCTAATGTCTCTGAATTTTCTCCTCTCAAGAATAGTGTCCCGGTAAATCTGCCACCCAAACAATGATGTCATAGGATAATGTCTCAAAATTATTATTATTATGATGTTTTTTTTGTGTGTGTTACTTTGTTTAAACCTGTGTAGCAAAGAAAAAGGAGAAACGTGAAGATTGAGGAAATAAGTACATAGAGAGAATAAGAGAAAGTGACAATTGCTATGTTGGTATGGCAGCTCAATTTAGCCTCCACTGTGTGACGATATGGCTATTTGTACGGTAATAATCTTGTACTGTATATTTGTAAGTGTCAAAGAAATAGATATGTTGTAAAATTGTGTTAGAAATGTGGTGTCAATGAACTACTAGGGGACGTAACTAAATCAAATGATACATTTTACCCTCTTCTCTTATTTTAAAACAAGAAAACATAAAGAAAGAAAGACAACTTTAAACTTTGATGGCGGTAGTTAAATATGCGCATAACTTAACCGAGTAATATCGTCGTTCCTGACGCACAATAAATAAATGTGTCGGTCGAAGTGATGTGTCGGAGTCTTACCCTCCAGAAAATGTGTCTCAATGTCATAAAAGAGAATATTTAGGACAGTGTCCCATACAATAACTGTCGGGCTCAATGTTTTATAACCAAAGGTGCCATTGCAAAAAAAAAATAAAACAGTATACAAAAAAAAAAAAAAAAAAAAACAGTTACTTATACTCCTTTGTGATCGAAGATGAGCACATTTCTCTTATCCTATGGATTGGAAGATGGCTGTAAAGTTCAATCCTAGCTTTAAAAAGCCGGCCGCATACGTGGCATGGGTAGGTATGGTCAGTTACAGATAGGTCTCCTTCTTCTCTCAGCTTTTATACGAGCAGTAGCGTCACTAGTGTTGGTGTCACCCGGTGCTGCTAGCTCAGGGTGTCATTAACCACACTCCCACTTTTCCTCCTCAACTTTCTCCCCAAAATGTATCAGTGAAAACTATATTTTTTATTGTTTAATCATAATTCCGTGAGCTAAGCACCTACATTTGTTGTCTTTTACACAATCACCAGTTTCGTCCGCACGCCCCTCACACCCCTAGTGACGCCACTGGGTTATAGTATCTTTATACAGAATATTTCGGTTCTTGGGCACAGAAATGCTTTGACAACATAATGACAATATAATGAATTGGTGCAAGAAAGTTTATCTGACACATTGCTTTGAGAATGTCTTGGGCACGGTGCGGCACATAAGAATTAGGACGGAACGACAACTCTTAGTTATTATTAACGGACTATAGAGCAGATGTAATGGTTAATGCCCCTGAGATGATCTATCCAACAAATGTTGTGACGACAATAGACCTGGCAATGAACAAAAAATGACTGTGATCACAGCGATTAACTGGAATCAAAAGTATTTTTTACAAAGCTTATATCAACTCTGTCTGTCTGTCTGGGTGGAATTTAGTGCACTTTTTTTCCCCACTTCACATTTTCTGATCAAGTTGAAATTTGCACAAATTAATCATTGTCGATGACAACACGGGAATCAATTTAAAAAAAAAAGGGTTACGGAATTATTTTATCAATTAAAAACGCAATTAAATAATTTTGGTTTTAAGTAGAGACAGCATAACATGATAGGCTCAGGGGAGATAAGCCTTGTGTAGAGAATGAGGTCGTTCACTACAATTTTAAAACTAACAACAAAAACTATTCAAACTTTTTACTTTTTAAAGTATTTAGATCCTTGGATAGCGCAGTGGCTAACGCGTCGCCTTCTATTGCGAAGGCTCGTGTTAGAATTTAGACTTCTCGTCTCTAGTCCAGTGCGTCCGTATTTTCCAAGAAACTGGAAATAGTAATGTTATACATAGACACCTACATGGATCTCCCCCTAACGCAGCGGTATCTCAACCTTTTAGGCTCGACGACCCCTTTTTACCATCCCCCACTCCGCCGCGACCCTCCCCCCCCCCCCCTTGCACGCACAAGCACACAGCAATAGAAGAGTAGACAATAACAATCCATTTTTTTCGATACGACCCCTGCCAAATCGTCAATCGATCCCCAAAGGGGTCGCGACCCACAGATTGAGAACCCCTGCCCAAACGGATCAAGGAATCCGGAAAAAGAGATGGGTCCTTGTTCGTTCAGCTGACTTAGACTTTCAAGAGCCTTCGGTAGAGCTCCTCACGACATTATAAAGGTGCCTTGAATATTCCATGATAAACAAAAAATAATGTTCATTACAATATGTGGATTCGAAAAAGACGATTACTACTTTATACAAATTGTAGAGCGTTTATTTATCTCGTAATAGGTGATGAATGTTAGATTTAAAAAATTGAACTTTTTTTTTTTACCCCGCCCCATTCTCTCTCTTAGAGGCGCGGTGGCTGAGCGGTAAAGCGCTTAACTTCTGAACCGTGGGTCCCGGGTTCGAATCCTGGTGAAGACTGGGATTTGTAATTTCGGGATCTTCAAGCGCCTCTGAGTCCACCCAGCTCTAATGGGTACCTGACATTAGTTGGGGAAAGGTAAAGGCGGTTGGTCGTTGTGCTGGCGACATGACACCCTCGTTAACCGTGGGCCACAAAAAAACAGATGACCTTTACATCATCTGCCCTATAGACCACAAGGTCTGAAAGGTGAACTCTATTCTCTCTCCTCCACCCTCCCCTTTTCAGAAAGTACCTTGGTTAAACGAATGCATTGATCTGATAGACTTAATACTATTCCTATGATAGGCCTTTAGATCTAGAGTCTAGCCGATGCTCAAAGTGTCCCTGAACATAAATGTAGTAAACTCGTGAATGAAAGCGAAAATACCCGAAGATACCCGAAGACATATAAGATATTTTCTAGTTATTTAGCCAAATTTAAATTTATTTTCTTTTTATACTTTGAAAAATTATAATGGTTTTCCCCAGTGTGGCCGATATACTTTCAAAAGTCTAGGAAAATCGTTAGAGCCGTTTTCGAGATCCGTGTCCACGTTCCACCCTGATTCCATGAAGATATGATTTGAATAGAGGTATTGTAATGTGATGTAGCAGGTGTGTGTATGTTTGTTTTCGAAACGTCACCGTGACCTGTTTTGTTTACTTTCATTTTCAAACTTGGACAACATTAGCCAGCTCACCTTTGACCTCTACGGCAATGCTAGTGTCAGTGGGTCAGCGACAACCTGTATACACACACGTCTGACATGTCCACTATGTTGACGTGGATGTCACAGACCAGGAATGCTCGAATCTGGTGTGAGATTGGGGGGGGGGTCGGAGTCTCGAGTGCAGGGGGGAAAATGGTGGTGCTAGTGACATGGCGTGAACGGGCTGACATGTTTGTCAACAATGATTGCATCACCAGACTATTGACTTCTACAGCTAGTAATTTTCTGTATCAGGGCCGGCCTTAGGCATAGGCAAATTAGGCAGCCGATTGCTGGGGGGTCTCGCACAGAACTCATAATAGCGAAACTTGTCCTCAATGTTATTAGTTGAAGTGCACTAGGTCTTTTTGCGTAATTTTATTTTTTCGCGACCTCAAATTCACTTCGCCTACTGCCTGAATTTATCTATGACCTTGTCTGCATCTAGCTCGCTCGCTCTCTGTCTCTAGCTCTGTCTGTCTTTCTTTCTCTCTCTTTCTTGGTCTTTCTGTTTTTGTCCTGTCTCTCTCTCTGACCCGTACTCTCTCTCTCTCTGACCCATACTCTCTCTCTCTCTGACCCTTACTCTCTCTCTCTCTCTGACCCTTACTCTCTCTCTGACCCTTACTCTCACTCTCTGACCCTTACTCTCTCTCTCTGACCCTTACTCTCTCTCTCTGACCCTTACTCTCTCTCTCTGACCCTTACTCTCTCTCTGTCTGACCCTTACTCTCTATCGAAACTGTAAATCTATCCAACTCTTGTCCCTCCCCCCCCCCCCCCCCGGTTAGTCAGTTCATCCGTTTATTGATGTCTTACTATCCATCCTGAGGCGCGGTGGCTTGGCTTCCGAACCTGGGGGGTCCCTGGTTCGAATCCTTGTGAAGGATCTTTGGGCGCCTATTTGTCCACCCAGCTGTAACGGGTACCTGAAATTAGTAAAGGCAGTTGGTCGTTGAGTTGGCCACATGACACCCTCTTTAACCCTGGACCAAAGAAACCGGTGACCTTTATATCGTCTGCCTTAAAGATTGCAAGTTTTGAAAGGGAACTTAGTATCCGTCCAACCGTCCTTCTCGTTGTTTTACTATGTATTATTATGTTTGTATTACTATGTCTATATTACTGTGTAAGTATTATTACGTTTGTATTACTATGTCTGTATTACTACGTTAGTATTATTATCTTTGCATTACTATGTATGTAATTATATGGGTGACCCGTCAAAATAGCGCACACAAAATAGCGCCGACAAAAAAGCGCCGACAAAATAGCGCGAAATTTCCAGACAAATTACGCAAGACAAAATAGCGCGGACTAATATATGATGTGTATAAAAGTACAGGATTATTAGTAATTTAATGTACTGGGCATCATTTTTTGTTGATGTCTCTATTTTTTTATATTAATAGATCTGAAATTATGCCATATTTGCAGAGAACGAGAGTTTTTTAAATTTTATATCATTCCCCTTTTTCACCTTTGATTAAAATGCAGAACTATATTGCCAATGTACGAAGCAAAAGGGATTTCTACGTGACCTTTCCTACAATTTAACTTTGTGAAAGTTTGTGTGTGTGAGTTTGTGTGTGTGTAAATTTGAAAAGTATTTTTGCGTGTTTTCGAGGTACACTTTTATAATGTAAATAAATGCTATATTTTGAAATTATTCATTTTACCTTATTATGATTTTTGCTTATTTATGTTTTATGATATCTAAAGTGTTTCTTGCAAAATGACTGAAAAATTATGATAACATTAAAACAAAAAAAATATTGGCTCTATTATTACTTCACGATATCAAAAATATTTCTTTCAAAATAACTAAAATATATTTTGTTCGCGCTATTTTGTTCGCGCTATTTTGTCGGCGCTATTTTGTCGGCGCTATTTTGTCCTCGCTATTTTGACGGGGTACCATTTATATGTCTGTATTATTATGTTTGTATTATTAGGTGTGTGTAACTATGTTTGTATTATTTTGTCTGTGTTACTATGTCTGTATTGCTATGTCTGTATTGCTATGTCTGTATTGCTATGTCTGTATTGCTATATCTATATTGCTAAGTCTGTATTGCTATGTCTGTATTGCTATGTCTGTATTGCTATATCTATATTGCTAAGTCAGCGTTACTATGAAATCTATAACAGACTTGACAAGTTCAATAGTTTTGCTGCTATTTATTTTCTAAATATCCTTTAAAAGATACGCTAACATAGTCTCTATTCGCATCTATATTTATCATTAACATCATTATGTGAGTGACAGTGAGTCATATATGTATGTATATGTATATGTGTATGTAAATAACTCAATGTAAAGATTTGCTACAGCATAACCAAATAGGCGATGGTAAATAGACTTCATCCTTATTTATAATGCAGTCCAGCGAAAAACAAAGCCAGGGCGTTAACAAGATTGACAGTGTAAAAGAACGGACATTGGTCATTGCTGTCAACATGGGCGCTACAATGGATACTGGTCAACGTGGTCGAAATGAGTGCTAAAAAAATGGACACTGGTTAAAACTGATAACATGACTGTAAAAAATGGACACTGGTCAACATAGGTGCTATAAATTGACACAGGTCAACGCGGTCGAAATTGTCACAGTCTCAATTGACATTGCATGATCTAAAGTTCACGTCATGTTAAGAGTTTAAAAGACACGTGGAATTCCTGATGTAGAAAACAGGAAGTAGAATGAAAAGTTGACTTTGAGTTCAGTCAGTCAAGTCAGTAAGGTCTTGCTCCCGGTACAGGAAGGTTGGACGTTTCTTCCTGGACTGGTGTATATATATGTATATAGCATGAAAGTCGATGGACTAATGATTGTTGATTAATTATATTTGAGAGTTGATTTCATTATGTGCTTATTGAATATTAAGGTATTATTCGTATTTCAATGGATATCTATAGTTGAAGCTCCAGTGTCACTAGTAGTAATTGTTCTTATTGTTACCCGCTGAGATGCGGACGTGATTTGTGACTGACAGACATGATTGATACTTTTGATACCGCTGTTATGCGGATAGGATTATTATTTCTTGACTTGTAGCACTAACAAGGAGTGCAGTATATTATTATTATTATGTTGTAAATAAACTTAATGTTGTCTGCTGAACGGACTTGAGTCAGTCGTCTTGTTATTCATTTACAGAAATAACTTTTTAAAATGGACGCTGGTCCACATAGGTGGTATTAATCGACACTAGTTAATGTGGTCAACATGAGCCCACGAGGTCAACATGGGTGCTAAAAATAGACATTGGTCAATTAGGTCAACATGTATGCTAAATGAAAACAATGTCTATGAACATAACCTTGGTCCAGACCGGGTTAAAGCTTTGTCCAATCCTTTTCTTTGTAATTTTTCAGTGTGGAAAATTTTCCAGCGCTCCTTATCACGTATATAAACATATATCCGTATTTAGTAAATAATTAGCAAGTTCACATTTGTCAGCGTAGTCATTTACAGCTCATCTGTACCTGACACTCTACTCCCCCACCCCCCTTTCCCATATTTTTCCATCAAAATACGTCGCCATCTCAGCCCATTTACAAAATAATAATAATAATAATACAATAATGGGCCCCTCCACCAGGTTCTCTATCGATGCACCTGGAGAACAGGAGACAATTTAACGAGAAGCTGTCAACACCTTGGCTTTACAGGTTATAAGCTTGAAAGTGAAAACAAGCCTGGGACGAGAGGGTTAATACCTTTGTTCAGAGTAGAGCGTGATTAGCAGTTGACAACATACCCAGACATGCCAACTGAGCGATTCTCAAGTTTTTTTCTTCTTTTTGATGATCACTGGTCCAAACATTATCTACTACTTTTTGTTTGTCAGATAATCTATCCCGTAAAAAGTAACTTTACTAAAAAAAAATATCAAAATGACATCAGATTGTTTTTTTTTAAAACAGAATATTAAGCCTAGTGTGTATCAATAAGGCATTATGCTTGATTCCGAAAATTTAGGAGGAATGCAGTAGACCTATATCAAGTGACCAAGCAAAACCACGTTGCGCCTACATATTTTGCCACATATCATGCAGACAAAGCCCTAACCCTAACCCAAAATCCTAGTTATCACTTACAAAGGCCTTATCACGAATGAGGAGATTAGAAACAGGATTAATACGGTTAGCAATTGGACCTCACGAAGACACTGTCAAAAAAAACGGTAGTATGACAAAAATTACTTCATTTATTTATACAATTAAAATATTTTTTTTTTACAAAAAATCTAAAACCGTTAGCATAAATGTGTTAAAAATATGGTAAATGGTGGTCTCCCTTACTACATATCATGCAGACAAAGCCCTAACCCTAACCCAAAATCCTAGTTATCACTTACAAAGGCCTTATCACGAATGAGGAGATTAGAAACAGGATTAATACGGTTAGCAATTGGACCTCACGAAGACACTGTCAAAAAAAACGGTAGTATGACAAAAATTACTTCATTTATTTATACAATTAAAATATTTTTTTTTTACAAAAAATCTAAAACCGTTAGCATAAATGTGTTAAAAATATGGTAAATGGTGGTCTCCCTTACTACATAGTCTCCCTTTTTCGCTTTCAGAAAAGAAAACAGTAGTCCTGGCATCAGAACTTTGAAATGTTTAAAATATCTTGATGTCGGATTTTCCATATCTTTTCTAGTTTAAGAGCTCTGAACTGGACGGACGGACGGAACGACGGACAGAAAGACCACACAAAACAAATAGCGGATATTTTCTTTTCGGGGGCTACTAAAATAAGTCTTTGAGAAATAAAAATAACAATTTTCGCAATCAATTTTCAAGGTATGACATGTAGCTCTGTTATATGTAAGTCTTGCAGGAATTTAAGGCATGACGGCAGACAGAATTGGAACTTGGGACCATCGTAATGACTGTCGTAAGCGAATGCCGCTCGACCACTTAAACATCCTGACTCACCTCACCTCACCCCACCTATCCCTAAGTATGTTGGACCGTTGGCGCATCACACAAGATTTGTCAACAATCTTTCTCTATTCCTCTATGTCTTTGGCCTTTGAAAGAACCTCTGTCAATGGCAGGCCCGTTCTTTCTTTTACGTTGAATAGGTCGTCATTTTGTCTGGAAAAGTTTAGTTGGCAAATGTAAACAACACCTGAGCAGGAAAAAGTTTAGCTCCTTAACTTGAGACTCCACGTTTCCATACGTAACGAGTTGTGCTGTGACTCTCAAAGCTGTCTCCCTTCATTATTGCTCGGTGCAACCCTCTGGATCTGGTACCAGTGGCCTGTCAGCACCTACCTTGTCGATGTCAACAGGTTGTTTTTTTTTTTCTCCTGAGGATTGTCATGGGACTATCGACCCCGTGGAGCACGAGGGAGAAGAAGAGGAGGGGGGGGGGAGCTCACTTCAGCTTGTCTGACACAAACCCTAAAACACGCAGTTAGACAATTGACAGGAAAATGTTTTTGTTGACAATGAGACCAGTGGAAAATTTTCATGACATTTTTTTTTTTTGTTGGGTAAAACTGTGATAATAGAAGGAGCAGTGAGAACGGTGGGTGACATTGAGCAAGTTGTGTATGGACCCCGGGGTGGGGGGTTGTGGGATTGGCACCGGGTCACACCAAGGGGGTGGCCGACTTCTCGACCTAATATATATATATGTATACATACCAGATTCTGCCCCGTCTCAAGATTAGGCCAAAACCAGTGACTCATTGGGGCGCATCCATTACCTTTCGAGAAAAAAGGAGCCATATATATATACATATATATATGTATATAATGATAATGTATATGTATATAATATATGTATATATATATACATATATATATAATTCTTTTCGTGGCCCAATCATGCGGGACACCACGAAAAAGTCATATATATATATATATATACTTATTCTGTTGGACCGTTGGGGGACCACACACGATTTGTCCATTCCGCGCTGTCTTTTGCCTATGATAGGACCTCTTTCAATGGCAGGCCAGTCCATTCTTTTATGTTGTCTTCCCATCGCTTTCTCTGTCTTCCTCTTCTTTTTTCTTCCTGGTACTGTTCCCTGAAGGAAGATCTTTGCTAGCCCTCAGGACCTTGTAATAAATATATAAAGTTTGATTATGCTGAGTATGTTTTTTAAACAGGATTTTGGCTTTTCTACTACGACTTAAGTTATATTTTATCTTTTTTTTTTTATCTTTTCAATTACGCTTCTTGCCTAGCATCTTCATTAGAGACTTCTTCTTGTAAAAGTCATTGATTATAATGGCTGATTCAGGGCTCTAAGTAATGGCATTAAGGAGTACTTGTACGAATTTGACCTAGCACTTGGAATAAGAAATATGCTTTAATCTTTGTATCGGAATATTTTTTATTAGGTTCTGATTTTAGTATTTGTTAGTTATGGTAAGTGTTTTGAGTATTGTTGATACTTTAAAAAAAAATAATTCTGTCTTGAAGATGGTGAAGTATTTTAAGTGGCTAACTAAGTGGTCACTATCTGCGACCTTGCGAACTATAGGGCAGATGATGTAAAGGTCATATGTTTCTATGGAAGGCGGTTAACAACGGTGTCTTTATTTCCACTCAGGATGATTCTCGAGGTCCCTAAAGAGAAAATCCAAGATTCGAACCTGAGACATTCGGTTCGTAAGCCAAAAGATTAATCACTCAGCCACCATGCCGCCTACAAAATGCTTTGGTATTGAGATATACAATTAAATTTAAAAATTCAAGTTTCTTTCCCTCTGTTGCAATACTACAGACATTTTAGTATTACTATTTACATAAACAGGCCACAGATTGTCAATCCCCTTGTGGCCTCCATTGAGAAGTGAAATAGCAATGGGGGCTCTAGTCTCATTACCCTAGTGACCCAAAATGTGATATCAACAAAAACCATTAACCCAATATGCTTCAATTTTCATTAATTAATTACTTTCTATTAATGCTTCCAGGTGCGTAGAGAATGTCTCTGCCGTTTCCCACACACCTTGCGACATGGTACTTTTACTTGCCTGATAGGGAGGGGGCGCGTTGAGACAAAGCCATCAATCAGTCTTAATAGACATGGCCATTCATTCATAGTTTGTTATCATGCTGGTTCACCTTCCCATGTTTCACACTTTCACTAACCTACATAAATGTCTGCCTGATCTCTCTCTCTCTTTTTTTTCATCTGCCTATATCTGCATTCATGTCAATGTCTTTATCTGCCCAGTCATTGTCATTATGTTTCTATCATTGTCATTATGTGTCTGTCATTTTCATTGTGTCTGTCAATGTCTTTATCTGCCCAGTCATTGTCATTATGTTTCTATCATTGTCATTATGTGTCTGTCATTGTCATTATGTGTCTGTCACTGTCATTAAGTGTCTTTCATTGTAATTATGTGTCTGTCATTGTCATTTTGTGTATGTTATTGTCATCAAGTGTCTTCCATTGTAATTATATGTCTGTCACTGTCATTATGTGTCTGTCATTGTCATTATGTGTCTGTCACTGTCATTATGTGTCTGTCACTGTCATTATGTGTCTTCCATTGTCATTATCTGTCTTCCATTGTAATTATGTGTCTGTCATTGTCATTTTGTGTCTGTCATTGTCATCATGTGTCTTCCATTGTAATTATGTGTCTGTAATTGTCATTATGTGTCTGTCACTTTCATTATGTGTCTGTCATTGTCATTATGTGTCTGTCACTGTCATTATGTGTCTGTCACTGTCATTAAGTGTCTTTCATTGTAATTATGTGTCTGTCATTGTCATTTTGTGTATGTTATTGTCATCAAGTGTCTTCCATTGTAATTATATGTCTGTCACTGTCATTATGTGTCTGTCATTGTCATTTTGTGTCTGTCACTGTCATTATGTGTCTTCCATTGTAATTATGTGTCTGTCAATGTCATTATGTGTCTGTCATTGTCATTATGGGTCTGTCCTTGTCATTATGTGTCTGTCATTGTCATTATGTGTCTGTCATTGTCATTATGTGTCTGTCATTGTTATCATGTGTCTGTCATTGTCATTGCCTTTGTCACCCTCTTTCTTTGTCTATGTCTTCATCTACTTCTGTATTCTTGCCTGTCTATGTCTTTGCCTACCTCTGTTTTATAATGAGTTCGACCTGTCTATTTCCACCTCTTTGCTTTTGTTTTTGTCTGTCTTTACATCCTTCCACCCCTTTTTGTTTCTAAATATGGACCTTACAGACAATAGAAGAAATAAGTTATAGGCTCCTTAATTAAAAGAAAGATTATTGTAATTTTCATGTCACTCATTTATGATCTTTTAAAAGCTTTTTTTTAAATTACAAAATGTAAGCTTATTGTATATAGTGATAGCCTCATTGTTTTATAATAAGATTATATAGATTATGTTGATCCGTAGTTTGTTATAACTGTCATCTGGTAAAAGTATACAGGTTGACAGGTCAACAAGAACCATACCAACTTTGCTATACTATTACTTATTAATATTTTTAAATATATATTTTTTGCACTCTATACAGAAGAAATGAAGAAACTAATAGTGAATAAAATAAATGAGAAATGGACAAGCTCTCATCCGAATCACAAGAAAGATGATGCCTATTATAAGCTATCCCGACAAGATCAACGTCTTATCAATCGACTCCTGACCGGACATAACAGAATGAGACAACATATGTACCGGAAGCTCAAAATAGGAACCAGTGAAATCTCCCCATGTAGGGTGTCACCAGAGAATGCTGACCATGTCCTTCAAAACTGCTCTCTTTACCAAGAGGCCCGTACAAGACGCTGGCCCCAAAACATCCCAATAGAAAGAAAACTATATGGAGAGCTCCCTGATGTGGAAACCACTGCGCAGTTCATCTCATGTATTGGTCTAGTCATCTGAACGCTCCAACATAACAATGAGAACTAGGAAGAAGAAGAAGAAAAATATCTTTTGGGTAAATTATTCTTTCCGAAATCTTAATATGGAAATAATAAACAGTATCAATAACATCGAAACAACTACGCACACCCACCCACACTCGGGCACTCGGTGGCTGAGCGGTAAAGCGCTTGGCTTCTGAACCGGGGAACCCGGGTTCGAATCCTGGTGAAGAGTGGGATTTTTAATCCTAGGGCGCCTCCGAGTCCTCCCATCTCTAAAGGGTACCTGGCATTAGTTGAGGAAAAGTAAAGGCGGTTTGTCGTTGTGCTGGTCACATGACACGCTCGTTAACTGTAGGTCACAGAAACCGATGACTTTTACATTATCTGGCCTATAGATCACAAGGTCTGAAAGGGGAACTTTACTTTACTATCAGGCACTCAAGTTTTAACAGTGTCTTGTTTTAAGATTTAAAGGACAATTTTTAATAAAAATCCCATCAAGGGAGATTACTACATATTAAAACAAATTTCTACACCACTTTCAATTCATTAGCCTCCCCTTGTATAGTTTTTTTCTTCTTCAGAATATTTTTTTTACTCTCTTTCCACTAGTTCCGCGTGACGTTTTTAATCTGTTTGAATACACTGTGTTTATTTTTGGACCACTTGATGTCCGAAAATGGACTATGAACGAAAGCTTCGGGAAGTCAGGTCAATACTGGGAGACTTGCGCAACCAGAAGATTGAAACTCCACCAACGCAAACTTGGACTCATGCTTGATGTTGAAGGAAAATTTCAGAATTTTCATTATTGATTTTTTCCGTTACATGAAGACACGGATATTTTTAATGATTGATTTTTCAACTCACTCTGTCTGTCTGTCTGTCTGGTACTAATTTTCTCCCACACCCATTCTCTGATTGAGTTGAAACTTTACACAATTATACACAATTATCTATTGTATCTAATAAAACATGAATCAATAAAAAAAAAAGATTAGGTAATTAATTATTGGTAATTAATTATTTTGTTTGGTATTGAAAAAGGGAAATAAATACTACTTATTGAGAGCTGTTGCTGTATATATATGGCGTTATTCTTTTTCTCCCACTTCCCATTCTCGGATCAAGTTGAAATTTAGCATAATTATTCGTCGTTGATGACAATACACGAATCAATTTAAAAAAATCTAGTAATATAACTAGTTAACCAATCAGCTCAATAAATGGTAATTTAATTTATTTAGTTTTATATAAGGAAGGGAGCTTGATCCTACACAACTGAGATACATAACAGTAATATTAAGTCTCTTCCCTTGACATAAATTCTTTTTTTGTTTGTTTGTGGAATGCGTATTGAAATATTTCGCTTGTTAATTATTGATGTTTGATGTGTCTTGTTACCTGCATATAGTTGTCAGTTTTTTTTTGTTGCTGTTGGTTTTGGTTGCGTCATGAGAAGTTAGCGAGGATGAAACCAAGATGAAGCAGAAATGTGTGAGCTGCAGACAAGTAATTGTCAGGGGATAATGATTTTAAAAAAAGTATTTAGAGAATATTTGTTGATTTAAAAAAAAAGTGTTGATTTAAAGAAGACACAATGATTTAAAGAAGACACAATGATTTAAAGCCTCATGTAAAGATGTAAGTAAGTTAGATGGCAGCATCATTTCGTCACTAGTCTTGGGAAGAGATAGTGGGATGGATAACTTGTAACATTAACAGTTTAAACATCACAGTCTTTATTGAGATTCGAACCGCCCAGTTCTGAAGCCAAGCACGCTTTCAACTCATCCCTTTCCACTGGGATTTAAAAAAACACACTTCTGACACACCTATCTTCTAAAGCCCGTGTCTTCTGACTCCCATGTCTTCTGACGACTTTGTCTTCTAACGCCCTTGTATTCTGACGCCCTTGTATTCTGACGCCCTTGCATTCTAACGCCGTTGCCTTCTAACGACTTTGTCTTCTGATGCCCTTGTGTTCTGATGCCCTTGTCTTCTGATGCCCTTATCTTCTGATGCCCTTGTCTTCTGATGCCCTTGTCTTCTAACGACTTTGTTTTCTGACGACGTTGCCTTCTGATGCCGTTGCCTTCTGATGCCCTTGTCTTCTGATGCCCTTATCTTCTGATGCCCTTGTCTTCTGATGCCCTTGTCTTCTAACGACTTTGTTTTCTGACGACGTTGCCTTCTGATGCCCTTGTCTTCTGATGCCCTTGTCTTCTGATGCCCTTGTCTTCTGATGCCCTTGTCTTTTGATGCCCTTGTCTTCTGATGCCCTTGTCTTCTGACGACTTTGTCTTCTAACGCCCTTGTCTTCTGACGACCTTGTATTCTAACGCCATTGCCTTCTATCGAAAGGCAACACACATACACACGGTAACAACAATTACAACATTGGTTGATGAGTCACGCATTAGTCCTTGCCCAAACATTTCCAGGTTTCTTATATCCCCCATAGTATTAAAGCAACAAAACATAAAAACTTCATTTCAGACAATGGGGCTTTGTGCTTTCCTGTCTAATAAAACTTTCCCCTCTTCGGTTTCTCAGTAACAGTAAATCAGGTTAGCGACAACAATAACTTAACTCTTTCTCTCCTAACTGACGATACCAACGTTGATTCCACCAGAATGTGGTAAATAATTACGGAGAGAAAGGGTTAAGAACAACACGATGTTCGTTCAAATTGTAACGTTTCTTTTTTATTTTTTTTTTCCTATTTCTCAGAACTCGAAGATCGTGTGCAATAAAAGAAAACAAAACTGACCGACATCCGTCTTGTGTTATGTCTAAAGTTCTAAACAATAAAAACTAAGATTAGATTCATCAGCCTGTTTACTTTCTCTTGTAGGATTTCCTGAGTTCTATGAGCAAGGAACGGTTGAATTAAAGTATAATAACAAGACTTGTCTTCGAGTCCAAAGATTAATGAGGTATGCAGTATTTTCCGTTGCCCAAGATGCATATTTCGCCACGTCCAGCGAAGACATAACCTTTTTCCGCTGGTGGTCGAATTAGAGTCTCTTTTCAATGTCTTCGTCTGTCGTCGGAAGTGGATTTTCTTTTAGCCTTAAAATGTGTGTCTCGCGGCTTTTGTAAGTGATCTCCAGCTGCCTCGTTCCGAAGCTGCCTGCAGCCAGTTGCTCTATTCTATGTCATTTAAAGCATTTTGGCGTCCAAGCTTTGCATCTCTGTTACGTCGACTCCTTTCAGATAACCAAAAAAGAACGGCTTTTGGCACACGTTCGTCCCCCATACAGGATACATGCCGTGTCCAGGGTAACTGTCGGGCTATAAGAAGTCCCTCTATACTGTCCATATCGGCGTTCCCAAGGACATCGTTGTTTGTAGTGCGATCTTGCCACCGTATGTTCATGGTGGAGCGCAAGCATCTTTGGTGAAAGCGTTCAAGAAATTTTAGTTACTTTCTGTATAGCGCCCATGTCTCAGATCCATATAGAATGATTGAGAGAACCACCGCTTGGTAGACATTGAATTTTGTAGGCAGGTGGAATGATTTATTCCGCCAAACTTTTGCCTAGAGGCGTTCAAAAGCACTACTGGCCCTGGCCAGTATGTATGTATGTGTGTATGTATGTATGTATATATGTATGAATGCATGTATGACACCCTCGAAGCATCTCTGAAGGCGTTCAGCATAGACCGAGCCACCTGTGAGACAGAGGCACATGACAGTGCGGCATGGCGTCGCGCTGTGAAAACTGGCACACAGGTTGCTGAGGAAAAGAGAACAGCGCTTGCAGAAGAAAAACGCCAGAGAAGAAAAGCAAGGCCAATGACTCTAGCTCCAGCTGGAATAGCCTGTCCAGTGTGAAGCCGAACATTCCGGGCTCACATAGGTGTCACCAGCCACATGAGGAGGCATAGACCCCCAGTGCAAAGCCCTCAGCCCCCCCTGGATGACAAAGTAGTCATCATCGAACCACGATGGACGAACTATATATATGTATGTATTTATGTTTTATGTGTGTACGTTTGTATGTTTGCTTTTTTTTTTGTTTGTATCAATTTACATGTATTAATGTATATATGCGTTTTCTTTTTAACAAAACAAGATGAAAATCGATAAGTATATTTTTCTGATAATGCGACGTCTGTTGAACATGTTTGAAACATCCACCATTACCTGAGATTGCGGTAAAAAGGGGGGGGGGGAAGGAAAGTTCAAAATAAAAATAAAACACGTATTTCCTGTTGTTCGACTTTGTTTTCTCTTTAAAAATAAACCCTGACAATTCCGTGTATTTCTGCTAGTATATCCTTATTACTTTCGCGCATCAAGAGGTGATACTACAGGACAAGGATTTATGTTTTACAGACACAAAATTGTGAGACTCCTTTAAAAGAATTTGAGACTTGCACGAGCGAAATGTTTAATGGGAATACTTTCAACTCTGGCGTGTCCTGTATAGAAGGACACAGTAGGACACTATGAGTCATGCTTGTTTGTAAACTTTCACGCCGGAGATGGGAGAGCAGTGTTTTTGATGGAAATATGTCTGACAGCTCTAGCTTCTTCCTGTCCCAAATATTTTGTACTTCAAGGCGCATAGTTTTGATGATTAATGACGAGGTTTTCTTCTTCGCTTAGAATGCGCAGTTAAACAAATCGAATAGCCAACGGTTTCCTTTACGGCATTTTTTTGCTTTACAGACTGTTTAATGAACATTGTATCAATGTCACGTGAGAAGACGCATTACTCGTTGCAAGTAAAAAAAAAAAAAGTTCCCCCTTTTCAGACCTTGCGATCGTATTGGGCAGATGATGTTAAAGTCGCCTGTTTCTTTGGCCAATGATTAACGAGCAGGGTGTCCTGTGGCCACGACAAACCGTTTTTAATTTCCCCAACTAAAATTCAGGTACCCATCCGAGTTGGGTGGTCTCACGGGCGCCCTAAAAAAAAATTTCAAAATCCCAGTCTTCATCGAGATTCGAACCCAGGATCCCAGCCAAGCCTTAAAAAATTCAAAATCCCAGTCTTCATCGACATTCGAACCCAGGATCCCAGCCAAGCCTTAAAAAATTCAAAATCCCAGTCTTCATCGACATTCGAACCCAGGATCCCAACCAAGCCTTAAAAAATTCAAAATCCCAGTCTTCATCGACATTCGAACCCAGGATCCCAGCCAAGCCTTAAAAAATTCAAAATCCCAGTCTTCATCGACATTCGAACCCAGGATCCCAACCAAGCCTTAAAAAATTCAAAATCCCAGTCTTCATCGACATTCGAACCCAGGATCCCAACCAAGCCCTAAAAAATTCAAAATCCCAGTCTTCATCGACATTCGAACCCAGGATCCCAGCCAAGCCTTAAAAAATTCAAAATCCCAGTCTTCATCGAGATTCGAACCCAGGGTCCCAGCCAAGCCCTAAAAAAATTCAAAATCCCAGTCTTCATCGAGATTCGAACCTAGGATCCTAGCCAAGCCCTAAAAAATTCAAAATCCCAGTCTTCATCGAGATTCGAACCCAGGACCCGAGCCAAGCCCTTAACCACTTAGCCACCGCGCCCCCTGTTACTCGTTGCTAATGACAACGGAACTGGTTTTCGTGAAGCTATTTATATCTTGTAGTAGCTGAGTAGATGATATGGACGTGCCTTTAGCACGAGACGCATAGCGATGAGCAACTTAGCGTGGAGGGGCTAACATTCCTCCCCCCCCCCCCTTGAGGCTGGTGTTTAATATTTGAAGGGAAGACAATGAAGATTTTTTGTGTGCTGCCCACAAGTCACCCTCGTTAATGGCTCTTCACTTTCAATGCCAGTTTTACCTTCTATATTAAACATGTTCAAACATGGTGGGAAAAACTATAAATAGCTATCCTTTTCGGTGTATCCGGTGTTTAAAATACAGGAAGTGTTGATAAGCTATGTTTTTTTGTGTTAAAATGTTCATGCACTATTTAGCGTTGCGGAATCAAAGTCTCTGAGTTGTTCGATTTGTAGCACAAATTTATCTCACTATGGAGGAAGCAGTAGAGTTTCACTCTATGACATAAAACGTATTTTTAAAATCCATTAAGATATTGTTAAAATTATACCTTAATACTTTTTTTTTAAATTTAGCTGATAACAGTATAATTGAATTTCGAGTCCTTGACATTGTTTATCTTATCTAGTAATTCCTTTGTGTCTAGAACAGAAAAGTTACCTCGAGTTGAACTGAGTTCTCTTTCTTGCCTAATTTTATTACGTAACATTGCAAAAACAAAAATAGATAATTTGTAACTAGATGGACGAAAATTACAGGAAAAAAACAAGATTTAGGCACGGTCATAGATTTCCATTCTATGTCTTAATTGTCTTTATGAAATAAACAATTTTATATTTACTTGTTTACTGAAACCAATAACATATTAATTTTTACAAAGCTTTTATAAATTCTGTCTGTCTATCTGTCTGGAAATGAGCAAAGAGAAATGAAAAGAGAGAGATGGGCAGAGAGAAATGGAAAGAGATATTGAGATAGATGGGCAAAGCGAAATGGAGAAAGAGAGATGATTAAAGAGAAATGGGCTAAGAGATATTGAGATGGGCAAAGAGAAATTGAGAAAAAGAGATTGGCAAAAGAAATGGAGAACGAGAGTTGGACGAAAAGAAATTAGCAAAGAGAAATGGGAAAGAGAAATGGACAAAGAGAATAATGAAATCTAAAAAAAAAAAAAAGTTACCAAGATTAAACGACAGTCTATTTTAGAATCTCCAACGATCGAATTCAACATTTTCTACTTGATTTTGTGCAGCCTTTGCTGCGCCCATAACCAAGACACACATTAAGAGCCCTATCGTTTGAATCAGGAGTTCATTTACAGGTCAGAAGTTATTGAACTCTTTTCGCAAGGGGGTTACCTTCGTCTCATTAAGTTACATTAGGTTAAACATCAAAACAAAACATCCAGTCCAAAGTCGCTGTCATAGTCATGTGTCATAGGTCATCTACCTACAGCGAGGCGAAGGAAAAAATTTTGGTCATTAGGTAAGAGTGTCACGGCTGAGTGACTAAGTTGTTTACTAACCTATGTGTCATTGCCCTGTACTTTAATTACCAGAGTCCCTTTTTTTTTTCCTCCTTTACCAGCGGCAGAATCACGCAATGGATAATTACTGTAGGTGGGTCTTACAAATTGGAGGGTAGGGTAATAAAAAAAAATTGCTTTTCTGGATTTCAGCGTCGGAATTACGAGGTATTGTTATTAACTGCATGTGTATTGGTAAAAAGGGCAAAGGTAATTGCTATTTTGTTTTTTATCTTGGGAGAATCGGTCTTTTGGTCCATTGCTGTATCCAAAGCTCGACTCCTTTCTTATGTCCGCCAAATGAAACTGTGGTCCATGTTTCATGATGATAAAGCTGGTCCTCGAGTCCGAGGTCTTAAAGTCACTGAAAAGCTTCAGACTTGTACAAAAAGTCATAAATCTAAATCAAAGCCGCCTATTGGTTGTCCCTCTACAAATCATAATGCTGAAAGAAAATATGAAATGCATGTCTGTAGGTAATAGGAACGAAGGCAATAGCTACTCTTGTTTTTAACTTGGGCGACATTGTCTTTGTATTAAGCGTAATTCTATCAATTAATCAATGTAATTACATTTTTAAAATAGATCTAGACTAACAGTAATAAATCTGTGCCACTAGAAATATTTTTACCAATTATTTTTCCTTAGCGCATTTTATTTTATTTTAGCTTTCTCAATACGCTAGGATCCTACTATTTGTCTGGATAAGTTTGAAAGAAGTGTGAGGGAAAAGATGGCAACATTCAATCTCGAAGCCTCAAGCCTGCTCAAGCCCAAACACTAACCACTGTGCCAGCGAAGTGCTTATGAAAAATTGAAGGTTTTATAGTTAGTTATCTATTGCTAGTTTCAAACTTCAGACCTTTGCCATGTACAATCTTTCTTGTCTTTTGATATGAATGAATTTTCAGCATATATGAACTATAATTCCATTTACAAGTATGACTTCTTAGACCTTTTACATGCATGGTAAACTAGATCTTTTACATGCTTGGTAAACGAGATCTTTTACATGCATGGTAAACCAGACCTTTTACATGCATGGTAAACTAGATCTTTTACATGCTTGGTAAACGAGACCTTTTACATGCATGGTAAACAGACCTTTTACATGCACGGTAAACTAGATCTTTTACATGCTTGGTAAACGAGATCTTTTACATGCATGGTAAACCAGTCCTTTTACATGCATGGTAAACCAGTCCTTTTACATGCATGGTAAACCAGTCCTTTTACATGCTTGGTAAACCAGTCCTTTTACATGCTTGGTAAACCAGATCTTTTACATGCTTGGTAAACCAGTCCTTTTACATGTATGGTAAACCAGATCTTTTACAAGCATGGTAAACCAGTCCTTTTACATGCATGGTAAACCAGATCTTTTACATGCTTGGTAAACCAGTCCTTTTACATGCATGGTAAACCAGTCCTTTTACATGCTTGGTAAACCAGATCTTTTACATGCTTGGTAAACCAGTCCTTTTACATGCATGTTAAACCAGTCCTTTTACATGAATGGTAAACCAGTCCTTTTACATGTATGGTAAACCAGTCCTTTTACATGCATGGTAAACCAGTCCTTTTACAAGCATGGTAAACCAGATCTTTTACATGCATGGTAAACCAGATCTTTTACATGCATGGTAAACCAGATCTTTTACAAGCATGGTAAACCAGTCCTTTTACATGCATGGTAAACCAGTCCTTTTACATGCATGGTAAACCAGTCCTTTTACATGCATGGTAAACCAGTCCTTTTACATGCATGTTAAACCAGTCCTTTTACATGCTTGGTAAACCAGATCTTTTACAAGCATGGTAAACCAGATCTTTTACATGCTTGGTAAACCAGACCTTTGACATGCATGGTAAACCAGATCTTTTACATGCATGGTAAACCAGATCTTTTACATGCTTGGTAAACCAGACCTTTGACATGCATGGTAAACCAGATCTTTTACATGCTTGGTAAACCAGATCTTTTACATGCTTGGTAAACCAGACCTTTGACATGCATGATAAACCAGATCTTTTACAAGCATGGTAAACCAGTCCTTTTACAAGCATGATAAACCAGATCTTTTACAAGCATGGTAAACCAGATCTTTTACATGCATGGTAAACCAGATCTTTTACAAGCATGGTAAACCAGATCTTTTACAAGCATGGTAAACCAGACCTTTGACATGCATGGTAAACCAGACCTTTGACATGCATGGTAAACCAGTCCTTTTACAAGCATGGTAAACCAGACCTTTGACATGTATGGTAAACCAGTCCTTTTACAAGCATGGTAAACCAGACCTTTGACATGTATAACTCTTCGAATTTCGACTTATTTTGAGAATGCCAGTTAGATGAACTTGTGGCCCCGAAAAATGAGTTAAAAACGAGATCTGCCTATATTATTTTGTGCAAATGAAGCCTTTGTGTTTCAGTGAGTTCTCCACGTGTCATGTTTCAAATATTTAGACCTACCTTTGAATTAAAAAAAAAATAGATATTCGCCTTCTTTGGCTTTTACACAAAAACTAAAACTTAAAGTTGACAAGTGAAGCTAGTCCTACATTTCAGACTTAAAGGCAGAAGAAACAAATGGCAAATCAACTGTCAACTTTGACATTTCCGAGAAACATCCGGGAAACGTGACTGTCTTGAAATTTTTTATTCTCTAATGGTATTGTTCTATCATGGTTTTATTTTTTTTAATACATCTAGAGTTTGTTATATGATATGTTGTTATACGCTACTTTTGTCTTTTTATTGAAACTATTTCTTACGTACGCTATATGCACAATTCTACGCGTCATTAAAAGTGGGATATTGTTGACAATAACTATAATAATAATTATAATAACAATAATTCTGGTGAGCCAATTGAGCACACAATGGCAGGATGTCCAGCCCTATCAGAATCTGCCTACCTAGGACGTTATAACCAAGTAGCAAAGTTAATACAACACTTGGCTTTGACACTTAATTTGATGTATAAGAATACTCCTCCTTATTACAAATACTCGCTACAAGACGTTCTCGAGTCTACTGATCACTGATTATACTGGGATACGCCTATTTGGACTGAAAAATCGCCCTTACCTGCTGTTTATGGCAAAAAAAAAAAAAATCGCTACCATCATTGACATCACCGTACCACTATTCCATAATATAAGGAAAACTGAAATGGAAAAACAAAGAAAATATGGAACCTAAGCTAAGAGATTAAGTGATTATAGAAGTTATCTAAAATAACAATATACTCAGTTGTTAGATGAGGGAATAATGAAGACTGACCTTTAAGGTCCTTAACATCCCTAAGAAGATTCTTATTGCCTGTCAGAGGGCGGTACTGCTGCAGACCTGCCACATCACCAGAAAATTTCTCTGTGGACACTGTTAAAGGGAGACTACAATGATTTTTGTTTCTCCCTATCGAAGCTCGGCCCCTGGCAGAGCCAGAGAATGAATATTAGTTCATTTTTAAAATAATAATAATAATAATAATGATAGAATGATAATGATATTAATAATAATAATAATAATAACAGACACACAACGAAATCAACGTGTTTAATGGAGAACCATTTAAGCGGATTTATTTTTTTTTACAAAGTGGATACACGGCTAGTTGTGTGGCATCCCGATGGTTCCATGTTTAACCCCTGTCCCCCGCAATCACAAGCCGACTTGAAGGAATACATGACATAGTGCACAAATCTTGACTTCTGTGGGAAAGTATAAAAATTAAAAAAAAATTAAGTCAATCTCTTTCTTCCCCCCCCCCTTTTTTCTCTCTCTCTCTCTGTGCATTTTTTGTCTCTTATTTTTTGTGTCTTTTTTTCTATCTTTCTCTTTCTCTTTGTCTCTCCCTACGTGTTTCTCTCTATCTCTCCATCTCTATCTGTGCCTCCCTTTATATCTCTCATGTTCTTTCTTCCCCATCTCTTTCGCTCTTTCTTTCTTTCTCTCTCTCTCTCTCTCTCTCTCTCTCTCTCTCTCTCTTTCTATATATATATATATATATATATATATATATATATATATATATATATATATATATATATATATATATATATATATATATATATATATGGCTCCTTCTCTGTCTCGGAAGACAATGGATGCGCCCAGCCTCCCTCTCTTTCACTGTCTTTATCACTCTCTCTCTCTCTCCCCATCTTTCTCTCTCCTCTGGTAACATAATTTCATTTCAAACGCTCGACATCAGTCCAAGAACAAGATGACCTACCCTGACCCACTTCAAATAGATTTCTTAAAGGTCTTAACTACCGATGTAAGTAACAGGACAGTATTGATCACCTGTCCGTAGACCAAGCCACTAGTGACCCCCTCCCTCCCACCTCCCACACTCCTTCTCTCTCTCACTCCCAAACAAATCCGATGAGTTAGTTAAAGAAAGCGCTCACCCGTGTGGCAGTTAAGTCACATCTCCACTTCTCTGCAGCTAATGAACAGATCAGAAGTAAATCACGTAGAATGGGATAGCTGTCTTTAAAAAAAAAGCTGAATACCTACATCAGTAATTTCCAAACTACGACCCGCGGACCAGATCCGGTCCGTAACGCGATGTATTCCAGCGTTTTGAAACTTCTGCACGCAGTTCAAGAAATCTGGTTATTTAAGAACAAAGGAACAAATAAAATTGAATGGGTCCGTGGTGCGTATTTCTGGATTTAAATAATTCCTAAATAAAATAGCATGAGTGTCACTGACATAAATAAATGGACTACATTTTTTTTTCTGTTTCTTATGTCGATAATATTAATGATTACAACTTGTCATTAATTTTTTTTGTTGAACTAATAGAAAATAACATAGATCAATATAAATTATTGTAAAATGTGTTTTTTTTTTTAATCAAATAGAAATGCACAAATTGTAAGACAAATTTCCATATGGATAATAAATTTCCATATAAATAATAAATTTCCATATGGATAATAAATTTCCAAATGGACAATAAAGAGTATTATTATTATTATTATGTTAGAAATGAACGAGTAATCATTCTCTGGCGCTGCCAGGGTCGAGTTTCGCTAAAGAGAAACAAAATTCATCGTAGTCCCTTTAACAGTTTCCACTGAGGAATTTTCTGGTGATGTGGCAGGTCTGCAGCAGTACCGCCCTCTGACAGGCAACGAAGATGTTCCTAGGAATGTTAAGGGCCTTGAAGGTGTCTGTGAGGTCAGTTGTTATTATCCCCTCGGTTGATATAACAATGGGGTATATTGTTATTTTGGACAATTTCCATAGACGCTTAATCTCCAAGCCTAGGTTCCCATATTTTCTTTGTTTTTCTATCTCAGTTTTTCTTAAATTATGAGACAGTGGTACGGCGATATCGATAATGGTAGCGGTTTTTTCTTTTTTATCGATGAACAGCAGATCCGGGCGATTGAAATCTACCGTTTTGTCGGTCAGAATAGGCCTATCCCAGTACAGCAGATGTTCAGTAGACTCGAGAACCTCTTGCGGAGAGTATTTATAATAAGGGGGAGTGTCCTTACCGATCAATTTGTACGTCAAAGCCAGGTGTTGGTGTATTAACTTTGCAACTTGGTTATGGCGACCTAGGTAGGCTGATTCTGATAGGGCTGAACATCCTGCCATAATGTGTTCAATCGACTCGCCCACATTTCCACATTTTCGGCATTTGTCGACAACATTGAGTTTCAGGATATGCTTCTCGTAATTTTTTGTCCTGATTACTCTGTCCTGTATTGCTGTAACAAAGCCTTCTGTTTCAGGGTAGAGATGACCTGCTTTGAGCCATGTTAAGGAAGCAGCCTTGTCGATGTTGTCCCCATGTAATGAAGCCGGAAATTTTCCGTGGAGTGTTTTTTCTTCCCATTGGCGAATCTCATGCCCACCGTCGTCCAAACCGATATTGACATCAGCATTGTGTAGGTTCAGAGGGGTTGCATCGGAGTCGTATTTCCGTAGGAAGGAAACTAATTTGTTGCTGGAGGCGAGCAGTTTTGATCGTATTTTTAAAACTTGCATCTTACACAGTTTGAAGATGTTCTGCAATCCACGACCCCCATCCTTCCTGGGCAGGTATAACCTTATGGTGGAGGACTTGGGGTGTAGACATCGAAACTTGGTTAGTAATTTTCTAGTGAGTCTGTCAATGTCATGTAGGTCGGTGTCAGTCCATTTGATCACACCGAACGTGTAAAGGAGCACAGGGACGGCCCAGCTGTTAATTGCAGTGATGAGATTACTGCCAGACAGTTTGGTGTTGAGGATTTTATTAACTCTTTGCCTATATTTGCCAAGAAAGTCCTCTTTTAATTTCTTATGGTTTATCTTGGCATTCTGGTTTATTCCAAGATATTTATAAATAGAGGCGGAGTTCAATTCCTCGATGCCTTCAAATTCAATGTTGGTGTTCGTTGCCTTGCCCTTTTTAATGCTTATGATGCCACACTTATCCAGGCCAAAAGACATACAGATATCGTCACTAAAGCATTTTACCGTTTTGATTAAGGTGTGTAATTTTTGCTCGGTTTCTGCATATAGCTTTAGATCATCCATGTATAATAAGTGGGACACACATTTTGTACATTTAGTGTCAACCCTAAAACCGTTTGTAGAGTCTTGGAGTAATGTAGATAGAGGATTAATCGCTAGGCAGAACCAGAGTGGAGATAGTGAGTCACCCTGGTATATACCTCTTCTTATGTGCACAGAACCTAGTTTATCACGATTTAGGTGCAGGTTTATCTTCCAATTATCCATACAGACTTTCAATAGTTGTTTTATTCTTGGGTTGATTCTATGGATGTCCAGGGTTTTTAATAGCCAATTATTATTATTATTATTATTATTATTATTATTATTATGTCTGGTGCAAATTTTGTACGCGTTATTTCTACCCCTTCCCATTCTTGGATCAAGCTGAAACTTTTGCACAATTATTCACGGTTTGTAACAAGATATGAATCAAAAAAAAATAACCAATTAGTTAAAGAAATAGTGGTAATTAATTAATATTGTTTGATATATAATAAGGGAAATAAATCTTACTTTACTGAGAGATATGGTTTCAAATGTGAAGCTCTAGCCCTTAGAATAATTTGCACCATTATTTCTGGTCTCTAACAAGATATGAATCAATCAAAAAAATTAACCAATTAGTTAAATAGATTGTGGTAATTAATTATTATATATATATATATATATATATATAATACGGGATATAAATCTTAGAGTAAAGAGAGATATGTATGCAAATGCGGAGTTCTAGCCCTTAGCAAAATTTGTTTTTCTAAACTATTGAACTCAAGCAGTCTGTTATAGGCAGGGCCGTCCCTAACGATTGTGGGGTCCTTATCGAAACGGATTGCGCGGTCTTCAGTCTGGGTATGGATAAGCGTAATGTCAAAATTAAGATTTTTTGCATGCATCTTTGCAATTAATTTTTATTAAATGAAAGTTGACAATACCGGTTGTTGTTTTTTTAATCGCGCGTAGGATTGGCACCATAAAATGACATTTTTTCTATTTTTTTAGATGATTTTTATGAGTTTTCGTGAGATTTTAATAATTTCACATTTCCAGGACGCCCTGGAAAAATCAGGAAGCCGCGGAAAATCAGGCAGCCGCGGAAAATCGGGAGGCCGCGGAATCGCTGTTATTATATATAAGTTATAATGGCTTAATTCAATAATTTACACCTAGAATTAGCGCGGGGCTTATGAAAGCGATGGGCCCACTGCAGCATAGGTCGCAGTGGCCTGGGCCGGCCCTGGTTATAGGAACAAAGAGGATTAAATAAATGCAATAATAAGAACAATAAGTACAAACTTGTATCAACACTTTCTGTCTGTCTGGTCAAATGTTTGTTCACATTATGCTATTTCTACGACACCCAGTCTCTGATTAATTAGAAATTTCACACAACTATTTCTTTTACCCGACAATACAAGAATTAAAAAAAAAAAAAGTTAATTAACCATCGGTAATTAATTATTTTGTATGGTATCGCGAACAAAAGAAAGAAATTGTGCTTGGCGGAAGTGGTGGTATAAGCTGAATTAATCCCCTTTATATGTCGCCGCTTTAAAGTTAGTTTGAAAAAAAAAAACAATACAATCTTCTATACTCATAAGCACCTCACCAGCAGAGTAGTTTGTAAACGGCGTGAGGATGCGTGAACCATGAATTCGAATTCAGGTCGTTCCCTTTCACCCCCTCCCCTAAAGGTAAATAAGAACATAAAACTAAAATGTTATTTAACCTCGGTTAGGCCAATAATAGAATATGCATCCTCTGTTTGGGACCCCTCAAATCAAGAAAACATTAAGAAACTGGAATAGACACAAAATAGAGCAGTGAGATTTATAACAAACGAATATTCATATTTGACTAGAGTAACACCTTTAGTAAAATCACTAAATTTAGAAAGCCTCCAGGGCAGAAGTCTCAAAAGTAAAGTAGCAATTATACATAAAACACTGAACCATAATCTTTAAATACAAAAACAAAATTTAATAAAATACTCAGAAAGACACAAAGATAGAGGAACATTATTAGTCCCGTATGCTAGGACAAATTTGTACAAATACTCCTTCTTCCCTAGTGCTATTAGAGCATGGAATGGGTTGCCTGAGCTAGCCAGAAAAAGCAGTGACTTAGCAGAATTTAGGTCAGTGGTTAATATGCATGACTGAATACATGACGCGTAGGACGTAATCATCTTCTTTTTTTTGAAGTAACGTCTGTATTACATAAGATAAGATAAATGCTTTTAAAAACAGATTACAGTAAAATTTACCCAGAATATCCCTTTCTTTCTCCCCTCCCCCCACCCCCCCTCTTCCCATTTTCCAAAATGGTCCAGATCACTCACTGGCAGTGAAGCAATAGGAACAGAGCGTATTGGGGAAAGCCAAAACCATGAAATAGCGCTAAAAAAAAAGCAAATGGTCAAAATATTTCTAATCGCACAGCTTTAATACTGTTGGTCTAGATTTATTACAAATTTAATTTCATTACTGCTTCAAACTAATTGATACAACTTCACTTCTTGTAAAAAAAAATTTTTAAAGTATTTTTTGTTTTTCTTTTATGTTTCCTTGTGATATTCAGAATGATGTCATGAAGGGTTTACACTCAAAGACCTGTACTTGATGGAAGTTTCATGCTAGAAAAAGAATAACGAACTAGTTTCTCCGAGGACCCCGAGATTATTTTACTTAAGGCCTTACAGTTCCACAGTTCCGGGCCTGGTTCAGGATACTTCATTTTCCAGTGCTTGATTGAAACCGATAGCAACTTTAAAAAAACATCTTTTTATTTGTTCTGTGTATTCTACAGTGATCATCATATTTCATTCTTGCTTTCATGTAGGCCTACTAGTTCTAGATCTAGAATCTTTCCACAAATGGGGGTTGCTAGCGGAGGGGGGGTGGGGGGGGGTGGAGGTCATGTTTCCCTGGGAAAATTCTTCACTTCCTTGTTTCCAATGAACTCTGTTAGTGCTTCCAAGAAACTTAGTAAGCTGTGACTTCTGACACCAAAACCTTCCTTGTCAAGGGAATGGGGGGGGGGGGGGGGGGGGTATACCAATCCAGAGGATTAACAAGTGTGTTTGTGGGGGGGGGGGTCTAGGAAATTGTTAACTAGGACACGTTTTTACCCGTTCTGCTTGTTGGGAAACTTGAGCGTTATGTAGCCCCGCCCAACACCCAAATAAAAAAAATATGTAGACTAAAGTTTTGTTTCGTACCGAGGAGAAAATTTTGTACAATTTTCAACAATTATTGTTAGCCTAGAAAAATTGCAGACGAATATTTTAATAACTCTAGTTTCACTACAAAAAAAAAAATAAAGTCCGGTTATTTTAATCTTTTTTTTTTTTTTTAGATGACACGTGAAATCGAAAGCGATTTAGGCCTAATCAAAGTTTCAATCCATTCAATTTCTGGGTATTTATTATTGTTATTATTTTGAGTGTCAACAAACATTAAGGCCCCTTGCACACTACTCGGGTTTCACCATATGGCAAAAAAAAAAAAAAACGTACAAGTTTTCCCCGTTTCATTGGAGCTTTCCCATTGGACTAGATTTCCACGTGCCAACTCTAGGAATGTATTTATGTTCATTTCAGTTGTTGTTTCGTGGGATGAATCGTAAAAAAAATAATTTTTTACACATTTTTGATTCCTTCATCTCTCGAGGACGTACGGCTGAGAACCGCATTGTATGAAAGAGTATAAGTAGTTTTGTAGACCGCGGAGTTCAGAAGTAAGATGCTTTTTACATCGCCGTACGGCCATTTTATCAGTTACACTTTCAGACGTACAGTTTTTTGGTTTCTGTTTTGTTGTTTTTTTCCGTACGACGGAAACCGCTTAGTATGCAAGGGACCTCTAAATTAATTATTACTTCAGCGTTTTATTATGATGCTTTTAGGGAAGGTTTTGTAACTGTAAACATGGTAAGTCACAATAAATATATATCGAATGGCAATATTACGTACATTAAGTCAATTGCTTGATATATTGAAAATCTTTTAAAGTCTTGTGATTTACTTAGTGTTTTTAAATATGTGTACGCTGTTATTGAATGTCAGTGGATGATTGCAATAAAAAAATAATTTTTGTTCCTAAAATAAGATTTCAAACTTCTCCCCCCCTCCCCCTCCTTTATGTTTGTTAGAGTTAATAAATACATTTAGAAGGTGTGGGCGGATAAGCTATTTGCAGTTACAACACAACAGAGGCCTACACATTAAAACTTATCTCGGTGGAGACAGCTTGCCGCCCAATGCATCCAACCGCCCGTAAAGCTTGTAAAGCCCTTGCAGAGAAAATTAACAAATAAACACGCAATAAACAGATATAAAGTTAACAGTAACAACACTATGTGGATACTTCAATAAAATAAACTTTGAACTTAGGAGAAACGTATAAATGCAGGACATATTAACTCTTTCTCTCCGTAATTATTCACCACATTCTGGTGGAATCAACGCTGGTATCGTCAGTTAGGAGACGAACACTCTCACACAAACACTCTCACACAAACACTCTCACACCAATACTCACACACAAACACTCTCACACAAACACTCTCACACAAACACTCTCACACCAATACTCACACACCAATACTCACACACAAACACTCTCATACAAACACACACAAACACTCTCACACAAACACTCACACACAAACACTCTCAAACAAACAATCTCACACAAACACTCTCACACAAACACTCTCACACAAACACTCTCACACAAACACTCATACACATCTATTAAAAACAAAAAAAAAACTTGGATAATTGATGTTTTTATTATCATCCAATTATCCCCTGACTTAATTTCATTATCTCCCTTTGTAACCCGTTAAGGCTATTGTCTCATTTGCTAATGATCATCGATCGGAATTTTTCACTTAATCAGACTGTATTTCGAAATGTTATGTTGAATTATTTCTTCATGTAATCCAGATGAAAGAGTTGAAAATCAGTCTACTTACTATTAACGCGCTGGGAGTGTCAAAAGTGCATTGTATTTCCTCTCATTTTCTGAAGATTAATTAATTTTTTTAAATTAAAAAAAACGAATGCTTCGTTGTCTTTGATAATACCATCAGAGACACAAGAGAAAGAGTGTGAGAGGTAGGAACAGAGAGAGTAAGAGATAAAGAGAAATATAAAGAGAGGAAGAGGGACAAAGAGACAGAAAAAGAGAATGGAGCTAGAGAGAGAAAGAGAGAAAGAGAAATATAAAGAGAGGAAGAGGGACAAAGAGACAGAAAAAGAGAATGGAGCTAGAGAGAGAAAGAGAGAAAGACGGAGAGATGGAGAGATCGTGACAGAGAAACAGAGAGGGTGAGGGGGGGGGGAGATATAGAAAGACAAAGAGGGAGATTGAGAGATACCAACGAAAGAAGAGAGAGAGAAAAAAAAAAGGAAGCAGAGAGAAAGAGAATAAGACAGAGATAAAGAGAGGGAGGAAGAGAGAAGGAAAAAGAGACAGAAAGAAATAGTAAAGGCAGAGGGAGAAAGCAAAAGAGGGTCAGAGAGAGAGAGAGAGAAAGGGAGGGAACTATAATTTAAATGTACCCTGGTACTATCAACCCCAGTTTAAAACACTGCCGTTGGGTTTTTCTACCTAGTTACGCCCTCCACAGTGTGGGTACATATCAACAAGATCTATAATCTAAAGCTTTTGTGTTCGCTTTGACGTCTATCGACGATATATCCCTCGTATTAGGCTCGTATATACATATATATATCAAAGTTTGAGATAAGGAGGATCTCCCTTATAGGAGAAACGTGGACCACATACGTCATAGCCATTTGTTTACAAACACGCACTGACTTTGATAGGGACTTTGTAGAATGTAGGGGGAAAAATCCATAATGTAATGACAGCCAGAGATTACAAACCAAAAAATTTCCACTGAGCAAGTAGTAATATATTTAAGTCAACGCTGACACCAGGTGACTTTGCAAAATGTCAAATTTCATAAAGTATTTGACGACTGATTTTAACAGCATTTTTAAATGTAAAAATAAAAAAAGATTTCCTACATGAGTGTACCCGCAGCCCAGAGAGCTTGATAGGTTAATTGGGGGGGGGGGGGAAGGAGATCTGCAGTCACTCGGTCTGTATGGTAGGTATGAGGCAATACACTGAACAGAAGATATTGCTTCCGGGGCACTGTAGAAAGAGCAAACTTCTCTGTCATTAACATGACTGGAGCATCTCAGAAGTAAGAGATATTAGTACACTTGATTATTACGTCCTAGACCATACCTCTAATGTCTCAAGAGAAGTGTAAACAGGTAATTTATTTTCAAATTTCGTCCTAGAAGGCTCAATTTTTAAACCTATGATTAGAGAATGAAAAGGAGTTAATCGGAAGAGAAAAGTTACCACTTTATTTCCTGGTCAAAGTGTATGAATTTAAATTTTAAGAAGAAACAGGCTAATAACGGGGTCTTTAAGTTGATAAGTTTTAAGCTTCATGTTACATACTTTTTGTGAATTTATTATTGAAAATAAGCTACATTATAATTAATTTGTTTTAGTTCGTAAAGAGGATTTCTGCATAGTATGCCTAAGATTAGACCCAAAATATTTCAAGTTTAAGTTTCGAAATTGGATCATCAGATGTTGCATCGAACTTATCGAATATTAAAGCATATTAAATAACCCAATAACATCGTATATATCTATAGAGAGATGTATATTATTTTTTAAAAAAACTTTCACTACCGTCCCCTTCTATCACTGACCCTCGTGACGCCACTGCTGTTCTTATCTCTTTCTAACTTTTGCAAGAAGTTAATCCTTAGTCCAGAATTTCAGAATTTTTTTTTTGTCTTTTCAAAACTCAAATTCTGCAAACTTACACCCACGCTATTCGTGTCTCCCGACCTTGACCTAAATAATGACTCCACGAGGTTGTCGTTAAGGGTGTAGCGTGTAATGAACGTGTGTGTGTCTGTGTGTGTGGTAGTAGAAAAAAAAAAGGGGGGGGGTGAGAGCGTTGAGCTTGTTAACATTACGGGTATGCGTGCGGTCGTCCTGGGTGGTTCCCATCCCTACCACCACTATGAAACCACGTCGCCACCGGTACCAAATCAAGTGAGGGCGCCATGCGAAGAGCCTCGAGTTGGTAGATGATGGGCGGGGCTTTTTATTCACAAAAAGTCACCAAAAAACACAGTCCTATCATATAGATCTAGGCAACATGAGAAATTTCAGTCACAGAAATAGGAAGTTTCTGAAGTTTCTAACAAATATATGGTGGGGATGTGAGCTGAAGGGTGTCTGGAAATTTAGGCACTGGATATTTAGGCACCCGGATATTTAGGCATCCGGAAATTTAGACCCCCGGATAATTAGGCACCCTGAAATTTAGGCACCGGATAATTGGGCACTTTTTGACAAGGCGGTAAACTAGGCACTGGAAAATTAGGCACTCTTTAATAGCGATCTTAATTTTGAACATAATTTAAAAGTTTTAACGTATATTTCATCCTTAGCCTATGAGCTATCGGTGACGTTATCGTCGCCTAATTTACTGTGCCTAATTTTCCGCCTTGTCAAAATGTGACTAAATATCCAGTGCCTAAATTTCCTAGATTTCGGGCTGAAGATCCACATGTCAAAAATGCTGGAACTCTAATGCTTGTAATACAGAGACTTTCTTTATAAAACATTAAGACATATTATTATTACTATTATCTTATCTTATCTTGTTTTTTTGTAAAGCGTGTCTTCCAGGCCTTCTAGAACGTTCTAGTACAATCATTTTCCGCCCGAACTTTGACCCCCGATGCCGTCACTGTGGAGAGAGCGTCAAAACAGTGTCGCACGTCTTGTACGAGTGTCCCCAGCTCCGAGAGCTAAGGGGGGACCTGTCTGAGCAGTCACTCGACTTGTATGGTAGCTACGAGCCATTAAGCCAAACGGCTAAGTTTCTTGCCAGAGCAATACGGGAGGATTGAGTCCTTCCTGCTCTGTTTTTTCAATAGGAGTTCATCTCATCCCAGGTCCAATAATTTATGTTGGTGAGTTGTAAGGGGATGTAATAGAAGGCAGGAGAGACGCAGGTCGCCTCGTTGATTTGACCCCCATTAAATTAAATTAATTTTTGGTTAGATAAACTTTAACTTGTGATATATAAAAAGAGCATGAATTCTTCCATAATTCTATACCAAAAGTAAACTATTTCTGATTACAAACAAAAAATGTTATTGAAGTTGAATCCTAACAGGGTAGAATGAAAAAATGTGAAAAATGAACAATTTTGCCAGATAGACTGCAAAGAGTTAAGGTAGACCGTAAAGAGTTAAAGCAGACTGATGTATGACTTCAAAATTGACACCAGCAGTTAGGAAAATTAGGCAATGGATAGTTCCAGATGAAGAGCAAGCATGAAGGAAAGGTCCTGGATTGCAGATGGCACACACACCAGAAATAGAAAGAAGGATGAAAGTGCTACAGCGCCTGGTGACTACAGATTCCCAACCTGTGATCGAAGCTACGTATCAAGGATTGGCTTCTTTAGTCATTCAAGAAGTTGCAAAGGGAAAAGATCGTCTCTTGAGACCTAAATGCCACAGACATGTGTGGGAAAGGGAGAAAGATGGTATCGGGGGGGGGGGGAGGAACGTTTCTGTGTTGCCTTTTGACATTAGATCAATCAAAATCGATTAAAAAAACTAAACAGTGAATTCAATAATTAATTAAATGATCTGTCTGAAATGTTAATAAATTGTGTTATCACGCATCACAAGCTTATGTGCGTAATGTGCGTAATTTGTCAATATAAAAAAAAATAATTTTTTTTTAACTATGATGAAAGTGTGAGCTAATAGCAAGAATTAAAAATAGAAAAACATTAAAAATACCTTTTTTTTTTTGTTGAAAGACAATATCTCAATTTACAACTTAAAATAATAATAAAAAAAAAAGAACTTTTTTTCCCTCACGCATGGTATCGAACTCGTATTACATCTTGCTGTCCCAACGACTTTAGCCACTTTGCCAGCGATACAATTTATAATTATTTATTTGTTATATATCAAACAAAGCATTAGAGTTTATTAAAATATATTTCTATAAATCAAATAAGAACATAAAACTAAAATGTTATTTAACCTTGGTTAGGCCAATAAAAGAATATGTATCCTCTGTTTGGGACCCCTCCACTCAAGAAAACATTAAGAAACTGGAACAGACACAAAATAGAGCAGTGAGATTTATAACAAATGAATATTCACTTTTGACTAGAGTGCCACTAGAGTAACACCTTTAGTAAAATCACTAAATTTAGAAAGCTTTCAGGAGAGAAGACTCAAAAGTAAAATAGCAATTATACATAAAACACTGAACCATAATCTTCCAATACAAAAACAAAAATCTAAAAAATACTTAGAAAGACACAAAGATAATTCTTCGTTCCATATGCTAGGACAAATTTGTACAAATACTCCTTCTTCCCTAGTGCTATTAGAGCATAGAATGGGTTGCCTGAGCTAGCCAGGAAAACCAGTGACTTTTCAGATTTCGTGAAGTTCCAACTTCAATAGAAATATTAAAAGTAAATGTCACGTGATTGGACCTTGTTTGGCCCGCACCCCTCGCACCCCCCTAGCGACACCACTGCAGTTAAACAAAAGAAAGGGTCGTTGTATTAAGAAAGGGAGGAAGCGTGTAGCCTCAGAAGTGAATGCTACTTGTGTTTATGTATTTTATTACGTGACCCGGATGAGATAACATTATGTTTACATAGGCATAGCAGAACTGGAGGTCATCCAGACATCGTGACACAATCAACTCTGTGAGACTCTAATCGATCCCAGGAATGCAGACACTAATGCCATTGACGCAAGAAGGGGAGTTAGTCCTCCTTACCTCCTGGGAAGTTTATCTATTAAGTTTGGAATGCATTCTCGTCTATTTGTAATCTTGGTGTTTTTTTTTTTTGGGGGGGGGGGGAGAGGAATCATTATACAACACAAGAAACATAATAATGTTTAAAAAAAAACAACACGGTAGTAAAATTTTTTTTTTTTTTGCAGTTCGATTATTGATTTTAAGATAAAATATTACAAGCTTAAAGAATTACAGCTGTGCTCAAACTCTATTGATCTATTATGTACGCTTGTAATTTATCTTTATATCACTTGAGCCAACTTAATAAGAGATTTTTTTTCATATTTTATTTTGCTTAATACATACAACAGAAGGCCTTTACTTTGAAATTTTTGTTGAAATACAACGAAAGACATCTATCTATCTATCTATCTATCTATCTATCTATCTATCTATCTATCTATCTATCTATCTATCTATCTATTTATCTATCTATCTATCTATCTTATTTTAAAACGTTTGTTAAAATACCCCGAAAGACATCTATCTATCTATCTATCTATCTATCTATCTATCTATCTATCTATCTATCTATCTATCTATCTATCTATCTATCTATCTATCTATCTATCTGTCTGTCTGTCTGTCTATCTATTTTTCTCCCTCTCTCTCTCTCTTTCTCTCTCCATATCTATTTATCTATCTATCTATCTATCTATCTATCTATCTATCTCTATCTATCTATCTATCTATCTATCTATCTATCTATCTATCTATCTCTATCTATCTATCTATCTATCTATCTATCTATCTATCTATCTGTCTGTCTGTCTGTCTGTCTGTCTGTCTTGATTTAACCCCGCATATTTTTTAATCAACTTAATTATCAAAGCTTGATTATAGCGTGCCTAAGACAGGGATCATAACCAGGTCAGATATTGATTTGTTTATGCATCAATACGAAATTATCCCCCTTGTATCGCCCCCTCTCCCTCCTTTAAAATCTCCAAGATGAATGAATGAAATCCTGACCTTTGAGAGAGTGCATCCCCCACTGTCACCAAGGGGACGCTATGACGCAGGCAAGTATCGATCTGGCCGTTTTGTTGTCAAACAGATTCGAAACCCCGATCGATTTTTTTCTATGGTGTCCTGCTCAATACCTTGGTCTGTTCCTTGGCTTCGATAACGGACTGCTCACCAGACCAATTACAGAAACCGTAACTAGGGTCCAGAAGTGGTGACACCTGGCGGCGGTGGGGAGTGCTTTGGTCTTATGATGTAGTGCAAGAAACATTGATTGGGTAATTGATAGGACAATCCACAATCTCTTTCTGTCTCGTTGTTTTTTAAATCTCTGGGTTATTTTTAATTCTTTTTTTTTATTTCCCACTGTTTCATTATCAAAATCTTGCTTTCACCTCTCTCTCTCCCTCTCTCTGTCGCTCTCTCTTTCTCTCTCTTTGTCTCTGTAACTCTTTTTCTCTGTCTGTGTATCTCCCACTGTCTATCTCTGTCTCAATCTGTCTGTTTCTGAATCTCTATCTCTCACTTTTTCTCTGTCTCTTTCTTTCTGTCTCTCGCTATCTCATTCTCTCTCTTTTTCTCTCTTTCTCTTTCTCTGTCTCCTTCTTTCCATCTCTCACTGTCTGTTTCTCTCTCTCTCTCTTTCTGTCTCTCTTTCTTTCTGTCTCTCCTTGTCTATCTCTCTCTCTCTTTCTCTTTGTCTCTCTCTGTCTCTCTCTTTCTCCTCATTCAGACCTCAACACTTACATCTCTAGTTCTCTCTCTCTTCATTTCACTGTTGAATTCTTACTTTTTGTTTCTCTCTTTTTACACACTCACACGCAAACACACACACACACATTTTTCTTTTAACTCTTTCTCTCCGTAATTATTTTTCTAAGTTTCGAATGAATTCTTCCTTTTACCCATTACTATTTCACTACCCTGTTATGATTAAGCGTCAATAGTTTTGTTGTTTGTTATTAGAAAATGTTTTATTTGGTATAGATATAAAGGGGAATGCAGGCTCTTTTTATATAAAACATAATTAAGTCTATAAAATTAAACATTAATTTAATTTAATGAGGTCAAATCAACGTTGATATCGTCAATTAGGAGAGAAAGAGTTAATAGTGTTTTATCCATTTAGATTTAAAAAAAAATGTCTTCAATGTTCTTTGGAAACAAAAACTAACAGATAAATAAACTAAGAGCCACCTAGATCGGTTGAAGTAAATTGTATTGCCTACGTTACACCCTCGTAAACTCTTGGCTACAGAAACTGGTGAACTAAACTCAAGATCTTGAAGAGGCCTCATTTGTAAATCCATAGCGTTTTAACGATTTCCAAAGACCTAATTTGTAAGTAATTTTCACCTTCACCTTCATCTCTTAGTATGTTAGACAGTTGGAGCACCACCCAAGATCTGTCAACCTCCTTTCTCCACTCCTCTTTGTCTTTTGCTTTAAAATCTCTTTTCATTGTACGTCTCATCTGAAAGAACAAAATGCAACAGACATTGACTTAGGAAACTCTTCTGGTACAAAGTACAACTAAGGTACGGTTAGGCCACGAGGCCTTCATCAGCTATGAACAAAGTAAAGATTACACTTTAGTTTACTAATATATGCTATTACACTTATCATCATAGCAGTCTTAGAATGTGTGTCGTATTGTAGCGCGCTAATTAAGCCAACCGGAAGCAAAGATGTTGTTAGTTTGATCTAGAGGTCAGGCTATTCCATGCCTTCACGTCAAGTCAATGTCAGGTTTGGGTGTTATTTCTTGGCAAAGGGATCGTGTCATAAAATGTGTACACACGAGCTCAGTTTCGGTGGCTAGATGGTTTGCGCTTCGGATTATCGTCACGGTTTTCCCAAGTTCAAACCTTGGCAACCGTCATGCTTGGGAGTTTCAGCAAGGACATAATAAGCTTGTTTGGTGACTATACAGTGAGGAAGATGAAATTACATTGGAGTCTTGCGTAATTCAAATAAAATAGGAGAAACGACTGCAGGATACCAGAGTGTAAAGAGGTGGTTTTATAGTATGTTAGACAGGGCCGCCCTAACAATTGCGGGGTCCTATGCGGCACGGATTGAGCGCGGGGCCTAGTCTGGGTAGGGATAAGCATTATGTCAAAATTAAGATTTTGAATTGGAAAATACATTCGTCTTTGCAATAAATTATTATTAAATGAAAGATCACAATGATGTTTTTATATTTTGGCATCCCAACATGACAATTATGTCTATTTTTCAGTAGATTTTTTATGAGGTTTCAGGAGATTTTAATAAGTTCAGGAGATTTCCTAGAGGCCCTGAAAACTTAGGAGGCCGCAGAACCCCTGTTATTATATATAAGTACACTGGTTTAATTTGATAATTTACACCTAGAATTAGCGCGGGGCCTATGAAAGTGCGGGGCCCACTGGGACCACATAGGTTGCAGAGGCCTAAGGCCGGCCCTGGTGTTAGATTTGTTCAAATATCAGTTTAGTTCTGTTTATTTCAAGTTGAATTTGTCTAGATCTATATTGTTATATTTTGTTTTTGTTCACAAGTTTTATAAGTTAAAATATAATATGCTTTCAGCGGTTTAGTTGTCTACCAGCAGTTTGGGGCTACAAGTCAACGACTTGGCCTAGACAATTATTATTATTTTTTATTTTAATTTTGCTGTATGGCCTAGGCCTATGTCGGCATCGCATTTGAAATCAACAATTCTGTTGACTGGAACTGGAGCATAACTCACTGTTTTGAACATTTGTTCTGTTAAACGTAAAAACAACAACAGCAGTAACTTTAACAACAAAAGCAACTTTGACAACAGCAGCAACTTTAACAACAACAGCAACTTTAACAACGGCAGCAACTTTAACTTTAACAGCAATTTTAACAACAGCAGCAACTTTAACATTAACAGCATTTTTAACAACAGCAGCAACTTTAACTTTAACAGCAATTTTAACAACAGCAGCAACTTTAACATTAACAGCATTTTTAACAAGAGCAGCAACTTTAACATTAACAGCAACTTTAACAACAGCAGCAACTTTAACAACAGCAGCAACTTTAACAACAGCCCGATTTACATTTACATACCAAACATAACGGGAAAAAAAAGAGAAAAAAAACCTAGACTATCGTTACTCAGTGAATAGGTTATTTTACGGTTGATTGGCTGCGACGTATTTTTCCTCCAAGTCTTCACACTTATCGATGTATTGGGACCAATGACTTTTGTCACGTAGACACGACACAGTCTGTGACGCCTGGCACGAAACATACTTGGCACTCGTACACAACGTGATGGGGTAATCGATCGATCAGATATTGAACTGTGGACACCTTTGGAAAATATGTAACCTACTTCGGTAGCACTACTGCTCTCCGTCTCTGTCTCTCTCTCTCGGTCTCTCTCTCTCTGCCTCTCTCTGTCTGTCTCTCTCTCTCTGTCTCTCTCTCTGCCTCTCTCTCTCTCTCTCTGTCTGTCTCTCTCTCTGTCTCTCTCTTCTCTCTGTCTCTCTCTCCTCTTCTCTCTTCTTTCTCTTTTTCCTTTGTCTTGATCTCTCTTCTCTCTCTCTCTCTCTCTCTTTCTCTCTCTTGTGTGCGTAAATTTGTGAAGAAATTGGTTTGGGAAACAGGCTGTCTTTTTACAAATCTTATATTAACTCACTCTGTCATTTGTCTGTCTGTCAGGCAAAAGTTGGTGCATGTTATTTCTCACACACACCCATTCTGAGATCAAGTTAAAACTTTGCACAATCATTTATTGCAATACATGAATCAACAGAAAAATAAACTAATTATCAATTAATTATTGGTAATTAATTATTTTGTTTGATACCAATAAGGGAAAATAATCTTTTAGTATTCATACATACGACTAAATATGTAGCGTTTCGTCCTCTTATATAATTTCTCCCACAACCATTGTTGGATCAAAATAAAATTTATTGCTCCTATAAACATAATCAATTAAAAAAAACTAACCATTTAGTCAATTAATTATTGGTAAAAAATTTTTTTGATATCAAATAGAGGAAATGGTTTCTACATTATTCAGATATAAAGTTATAAGTGCTGAGGTCTTTCCTTTTGCTAAACTTTGTTGTTGTTGTTTTTTAAAGTGAATCTATTTAAGTCTAGTTTAGTCAAATCAAATATTTTAAATGCTGCTACAAAGCTGTTTGTTAAAGATTGTGAAGAAAATATGGCGAAATGTTGACAATCTCCGAGGAGAACCAGAACCACTGACCCCGACCCGGAACCATCGCCTAGCAATGACCAGGTAACAGTCTAACATTCAAGCAAATGTCGTTATATTTAGGGTCACGTGACTACGTGCCCCTCCCAGACCCCGCCCACAATGAGTTGCTTCAAAATGTACAAGACCATAATATAATTTTTGCGCATCATGCAAAAAAAATGTCTATAAAAACCCGTTACATAAAACTGAAAGCAAAGATTTAAACCCATAATAGTTGTCATATGTAGTAATATATCTCAGTATTATTGTTGCATTAGCTCGCTCTGCATCACAGGCACAACTATTCTGCACCGAGGTGCTGACAGACCGGAAGTTGTCTGCCCACATCGCTGTCATGGTGAGAGTTATCCTGACTTCTGCGAATCCAGTGACATTATGGACATTTTTTTTCATTCATTATTTTCAAGCTTACGATTTACTTTTGAAGCATGGCTTTATGTCATGTTGGTTGTTTATTTTTTTTCAAGGACAAACCAATCATCGCGAGGCCTTGCTGGTCACGTGAACATCACACGGAATCTTGACGTTAAAGAGCGGGGGCGTGACTGATATGTTGCGGGGTGGGGGGAGGAAACATTAGCCATTAGCTGTACACTTTCAAAGGTTTCAAACATCCACTTTGTGGTCAATACCACACTTCTACACACACACACACATACACATGCTGCGTCAACGGGCAGGTGGAATCAGCAGAAGTGAAGAAAAACACTGACTTGGTGAGCTTCTGTTTGGAGACGTCATGTGTGAGCGCTCCCTTGTATGTCGTGTGACTTTGACATGACAGGCTTTTTTTTTTTTTCAAATACTTTTCCATTCAGCTGAAAACTTAGAAAGATAAAAGATTTGATATTTGGGTGGCACCCATATGTAGAACCGGCAAATACGTAAAAAACAAAATATGAACATACAGATGGAGTAAAGTTGTGTTTAAGTCAGAATTCGTACCCAACAACTCTTCAAATATAATGTATAAATGACCCTAAAGAATAGACACAGTTGCAATCAAAAGATTCTACTTGCCTATCCTTTTCAAGCCTTGTGATCAATAGGGAAGATAATGTAATGTGTCAGTGACCGACGGTTAAAGAGGGTGTTATCTGGCCAACACAACCCATTAGAGTTGGGTGGACTCCTAATGTCTCCTAAAACTCTCGAAACTTAAATGCCCAGTCTTCACGGAGATTCGAACCCGAGGCCCCTGGGTTCGGAAGCCCAGCACTTTACCGCTCAGCCAACACGCCAACTTTGTAGCCAGGTTGGAGGACTGTGGGGCCCCGAATCCTAATATATAGGCCCCCTATTCCATTCCCTTTGTATTGAAAAAACATCTCTTTAAGTTGTAAAATGAAGTAAGAGAAAAAGAAGAACAAGCCATGTGTAGAAATACGGAGGACATAACAGGATCTAAAAATAACAGATTTTAAAATAAATAGACAAAATTAAAAATATCAAGGACGCAATATTTCATGACCACTGTTGACAAATAATACTGAAAGTGCTTGTAAAAAAAAATAACCTTTTTTAAGGGAGAAGCTCCGAGCCTACGGCTAAAGCTTGCAGTAATATAGAAGTTAGTTCCCTTATTCGGTATTCAACAAAATAACAAATTACTAGTGATTAATTGGTTAATTGGATAATTTTTAAATTAACTCATATTTTTGCTAGGTACAATAAATTAATGTTAGTAGTTTCAACTTGATCCGAGAATGGTTGTAGGAGTATTAACGTGTTCAATTATCTAAGGGGACGAAACCCTACATATTAAACCGTATCTTTAAATACTGGAGGATTAATGTCCCCTGTTAGTATCAAACAAAATAATAAATTATCAGTAATTCATTGGCTAACTGGTTAATTTTTTTTTTATTGATTCATGTCTTGTTTATGCCAAAAATAACTGTGCAAAATTTCAGCTTGATCCGAAAACGGGTTTTGGGAGAAATAACGTGTAGAAACTTTTTACCAGAAAAACAGACTTCAGACGGACAGGTAGACAGAAAGACAGAATGAGTTGATATAAGCTTTGTAAAAGCTACTCTGCTCAAGTGAAATGGCTTGGACTTCGATTCTGCAGAGAAAAAAAAAGTTATATGCTTTTGAAAAGAAAAACCTATCAATACTTCCGTATACATCAAACATCTTACTATTTATAGATTTGCCTCCTTAATCCTTTCCAGTGGGCCATAATAATTAGGGCCGAATTTAAGTTGAATATTAAACTTTTTATTCCACTTCCTGATTCCTAAATTTTAAATTGCTATTTTTACAGCAGAAAGTAAACGATAATCGTTAAATTTAGATGGCAATTTATTCCAAAAAATAAATAAAATAAGACAACCTATAATGTTTTTTCATAGAATCAGAGGCGGTGCGGGGGAGGAGGATTTAGAACTGGATTTCTGTTTTATTGGTTTTTTTCTGCTTTCTTGTAAAATACTATGAATCAGCTAGAATTTAATTCAGACCTGGCTGCCAACTCCTTCAAAAATATTAATGATGAAGAAAAGACACGAATCAATACAAAACATTAATCAATTAGTCAATTAACTACTAGTAATTCATATTATCTTGTTTAATACCACAAAGGGAGATTAATCCTTCAGTATTCACAGAAATGGATAAATTAGTCGGGTTTAGTCCACTTAAATAATTGTTAACGCTATTTCTCTAACTCGCATTCTCCGATCAAGATAATACTTTAAGCAATTAATTATTGGTATTAATTATTTCGTTTGATATTGATAATGGGAAATAACTTCTACATTATTGAGATATATAGTTGTAAGGAAGGAGTTCTTCCCCTTAGTTAAGCTTTGTTTTTTTTTTTATGATAATGTATTTTCCTTTTTTTGTAGTGCAACGAAAGATGGGATTCGAACCCAGGAGTTCGCGTCCAAAGAACAATCAGTTTTCATAGTGTAAATAAAAAGGTGTACTTTGGAGTTTTGGAAATGGGAAGTCAACATAAAAGATTGGACGGGCCTGCCTTTAAAAGAGGTTCTATCCAAGACAAAAAAAAAAAAAAGAGAGGAATGGAGAAAGACGGTCGACAAATCTTGTGTGGTGCCCCAACGGTCCAACAGACTAAGGAATAGGTGAAGGTGAAGGTTGTGATTTTGGAATTTTAAGTCTGTCCAGTAGAATGGGGGGGGGGGGGGAAGGGGAGAGTATACTATATTTATTTACGTTATCATCAGTATTTCCTCCCCAAATTACTTGCACGCTCTGCTGCGCATACCTTCTTATTGGCAATTGACTGTGAATAGTTTCAATGTACTTTTGTTCATTTATTACCAGTAATTTTTTGTATTCTTATACGCTTTGCTTGCACGTGAATATTCATTACAAATACTTTGTCGCTTGCGTCATTGTGTTACGGCTACAAAAGTGTATCGCTCTCGAGTGCGACATCTGTCGCCAATGTATCGTCTTCAGAATCTAATTTAGCCCCGACTCAGCGTCACGAGATCGACTAGGTGGTTAAATTTTATTACTTTCCATTCAAAGGTGGGTTCAATGACCGGGGGTTCAAGTTCAAGGTTAGTTTATATTTGTTTATTTCAATTTATTTATTTTTAGAAAGGGGGGTTAGGGGACCGCCATCAGAAGTTAACGATGTTAGAGTTAAAAGAAGAGTTATTGTTGTAGACTTAATGGGGGTGGGGTGGAGTACATTAATAGGCTAAACCTCGCTTTTTTTTTTAAATATGAACACGTGACCAAGGCGTGTACGGGTATTTCCGTTGGATTGTCGTCTGCTACGAGCGAATTCAAACGATGAGACTATCCAATGATTTGACAGAATGACATGTCGTTGCACATGGCCGATCAAGAGATCATGGGATAGAGTTAAAGGGTTAGAGGTTGTGCCGCTGAGAATTCATCTCTGTATGCTTAGCAGTCGTCTGATCTGACACTTTGAAATCATAGGCGATTTTGTGTTTAAATTGGTGTTTCTAATTAACCTACATAGAAGTATGCATTTTTAGTTGACATTGCTTTTTGAGTGAGTGAGTGTGTATGTGTGTGTGTGTTTGTATGAGGGGAAAAAATAGCCCATGATAGCTCTTCATTCTGTTGATCCGTGAATGTGCATAGTTAGACAAGGCAGCCATAGGCCCGACCTCTTGGATTGTCACAAGTTGGTTGTCACACTTTGGTTGTCACACTTTGATTTTTTAACTTATGTTGTCACACTCTGGTTGTCACACTTTGATTGTCACACTTTGATTGTCACACTTTGATTTTTTAACTTATGTTCTTACACTTTGGTTGTCACACTTTCATTGTCACACTTTGATTGTCACATTTTCATTTTTTAACATATGTTGTCACACTTTGGTTGTTTAACTTTGGTTGTCACACTTTGGTTGTTTAACTTTGGTTGTCACACTTTGATTGTTTAGCTTTGGTTGTCACACTTTGATTGTTTAGCTTTGGTTGTCACACTTTGATTGTTTAGCTTTGGTTGTCACACTTTTCTTTTTTAACTTTGGTTGTCACACGTCGGTTGTTTAACTTTGGTTGTCACACTTTGATTGTTTAGCTTTTGTTGTCACACTTTGGTTGTTTAACTTAGGTTGTCACACTTTGATTGTTTAGCTTTTGTTGTCAAACTTTAGTTGTTTAACTTACGTTGTCACACGTTGGTTGTTTAACTTTGGTTGTCACACTTTGGTTGTTTAACATTGATTGTAACACTTTGATTCTTTAACTTTGGTTGTCACATATTGGTTGTCACACTGTCATTCTATCACGTTATTAGCAATGTATTAATAAAAGTAAAAAGGAAGATAAAGATACACATCCACTCATAGATACAGCTAATAAAGACAAAGATAAAGATACACATCCACTCATAGATACAGCTGATGAAGACAAAGATAAAGATACACATCCACTCATAGATACAGCTGATGAAGACAAAGATAAAGATACACATCCACTCATAGATACAGCTGATGAAAACAAAGATAAAGATACACATCCACTCATAGATACAGCTGATAAAGACAAAGGTAAAGATACACATCCACTCATAGATACAGCTGATAAAGACAAAGATAAAGATACACATCCACTCATAGATACAGCTGATGAAAACAAAGATAAAGATACACATCCACTCATAGATACAGCTGATGAAGACAAAGATAAAGATACACATCCACTCAAAGATATAGTTGATGAAGACAAAGATAAAGATACACATCCACTCATAGATACAGCTGATGAAAACAAAGATAAAGATACACATGAACTCATAGATACAGCTGATAAAGACAAAGATAAAGATACACATCCACTCATAGATACAGCTGACGAAGACAAAGATAAAGATACACATTCACTCATAGATACAGCTGATGAAGACATAGATAAAGATACACATCCAGTCATAGATACAGCTGATAAAGACAAAGATAAAGATACACATCCACTCATAGATACAGCTGATGAAGACATAGATAAAGATACACATCCACTCATAGATACAGCTGATAAAGACAAAGATAAAGATACACATCCAATCATAGATACAGCTGATAAAGACATAGATAAAGATACACATCCACTCATAGATACAGCTGATAAAGACAAAGATAAAGATAAAAAAAAAACAACTTCACTGATCAATAGAGACAGGTAGGGGCTTTCACAAAATTTTTCCTCACGGCCTGTGCTTACTTAAACCCTGACTGAATTGTAGTACACAAAGTGGACAAATATTGTAACTGTACCAATTAATGGACCGAACTAGTTCAACGGAACGAAATAAATGTAATTGATAAATAAACATTGCGAGTCTTTAATATAAAATTGGCATATATAATGATGCATCATTGTCATAGAATGGTGC